>NC_088325.1:3134399-3434399 GCF_910592395.1 Lineus longissimus
AGAATTACCTACATTCCTACCACCACAATACATATATTCTCAAAAGTATGATACTACATACACTGCCAGGTAAACAGTGCAAGAAACACTGTACACAGCTACAGAACCTTCACCAAAAGAACCAGCACAGTCAGGTTCTCACTAAAAATAATAAATCCAGAATATGACAGATTTATTACACAGACAGTTGCTGCGTCTGAAACTCACATAAAAGACAAGTTTAGCCTACTCAACATATTTTACATATATCACCCAAAATATGGAACTGCATGACAAGACACAAAAATACACAAATCCTGTGCAGGGCCTACAACAAATCTTAGCGTTTGCTATTGAAGAAGTTCAAAACTTGACACACATTCGCAAAAAGTGGCGATCAGAAGTAAAATCTCACAAAAGTAACACTTGACACTTGCGTGGCCAGTAACCACATCAAACTTATGTTACAGTTAGTACCGGTGTGGTACACAGATAAGTCACAAATGGACATCACAAAGTTCAACACACTCTTGAACGAGAGCGACAAACTTTCGCCCGAAATTGCAGTGCAGTGTTGTGCATGCATGAACACGTGCCGTTTATAAAATTACAAAAACGTACAGGAAATGTACATGAAAAAAGCAGGTGGGTACGGGATATGATGGCGGTGAAACGTTTGGGAAAATCGATCTTGGTTCCCGGCCGAGCCCCCAATTTGTTACGATAGGTCTTAGTCAATCACACAAAACGTAACTTAAAATGAACTACACAAGTCCATTGCACAAATGAACACAAGATCGATTCAAAGAACTACCGATAAGTGTATTTAAAACTGGTACAAAAACTATTATAGAGAATTTACATCTTTTGACAGAAACGCCATCCCACCCGACGACTTGCATCGTCTCCAACCAATTCCTAACCGGCCGGGATGACCGAAGACAACCGAAGGAGGTCACAATACGTGTAGTCCAAGTTCAATATTGTCAATGCGACGAGTTGTAAATGCTTATACATTTACAAACTTTCAAAAAAAGACTTCTTAAAAAAAGCTTACACATTTTAAAATAATAATTTGCCAGAAGATACAAAACCTTCATAAATCGTCAGAAAGGTTTTTAAGACAAGAAATATGAGTCCTCAAAAGAACATCGTTTCCAGGGAAACCGATCGGCTCCACCTGTTCGACCAACTATGATTTGCAAAATGCAAGGCGGTACAAATTTCATGCCAAGAAGTTCACTTAAAACGTTGTAAAATGATGACTTTATCCAATGGCCTCTTTCGGTAAAAAAACTCCTAATTATATTATAACCTCCTGGTAATATCCATGGAAATTAGCTGAGTTAATAGACTTTTGCAGTGCCTATCAATCGCGCCGGCTGAATCATATAAATAGATACTATTAACATTGTGGCGGTGTAGTTCCCATTGTTTGCCCTCCCACTTCACACCACGTCAGTAAGTTTTATAAGTGCGGGAGGGCGTGCGATAAGGAAAATGGCCAAACGGACGTCATCACCCCGGTTATTCAGATCTCAAACAGAGGGGCAACACCCATTCTGACCAGAGTTGCTGATGCCCGATTTTATATGCACCCAGCGAAGATTTTTCAATAAGGCACCAGAAAATCTCTTTCAAAGTCAAGAAAGCACCTGACCACGAACGATTAATGACTTCCTTCGGATCTCCGAACATTAACCAAGAGATTGACATCTGACACATATCATTTGATTCAGTAAGGTAGATTTAGGTAAAAGGCAGGCTCGCATTCAAAGATCGATAAAGACCACTTTGTTTACATTTGATTCGGGCGAAACCACGGTCATTTGAATAACTCTAAATAAGCAAATAGGCTAAATAAGTAATGAATGCATTCCAAATCATCCCAAAATCCGAATGCAAGCATTTAAATTACGAGATACAATGGTTTCATGCAGAACAAGAGGATTTTATGAGACTTCATAGAAATTTTTCCATTGGGTGTATATAAATAATGACCCGATCGACTGTATGTGACTGTCTCTGACTCTGCAGACAACTAGGCTAGACCTAAAGAATAATCTAGTCCAGGTAACCTCGACCCTATCCGCTGCAAAGCAGAGGGTCGAGGAAGCCTCGTTGATTTACCCTATGTGAACCATGCATTTTCAGTGCATACAGTGGATGCACTGTCATACAAAGCGCTCTGGTATCGCAGATTATTCACTTGGATCGAGGTTACCCGTCAAACAGAAAAACACGTGGCCGGACACCGGAATCTTACGCCCCCAAATCGAGTTCATGACGAGTTTATTGCCGTCAAGTACTCGACTCTGAAATCTGTAAATGGAGGAGACTGGAGAAAGAGACTAAGCATGATCTAGAACAAAAGAAAATTGAAATCACAAAGTTTGATGAATATTTATAGACTTTCCATTATGACCAACAGCCCCAATTCCTCAATCTGTCATGTGCCACCTCCAATTCCCGTGGCGCAGTTGACATCTTTAGATTTCAGTTGCCACTATCAAGACCAACTCATACCAGTTCGCCCACACCAGTCTCCCTCTAGTCATGACTTCACAGCTTGTGAATTCTCAGTTCTAGTTCCAGTTTATGTTGTTGTTCGCCCTCGCAATTGATATAGACCATAGGTCTTTGATGATTTAGTGTGATCTGCTTCCTCGGAAATCCAACTTGAATGGTTTGACTAATTTCTGTGATGGCCAAACCTCTCGAAGCGTTTTGCTAACCAACTGGCGTAAACCGCCTAGCGTATTTCATTGTCTTCTTACTCTGTCCTTTACTCATATCTTTAATTGTGTGTACTGGTGATAATATAACGCTATTAGGTAGCATTACTAGTCTGCGTTCTTTTCGATATTTACGTTGTTTCCACGGTATCCCAATATGCCAATTACTGACCGAAACAATGGTCACCTTATATATTAATCTTTGTTACAGTTTTCAAAGGAGCCAGAGGAGAGCATATGTCTCTGATAAATGTTACACTGGAAAGTAAGTTTTTGTTTATATGTGAAAATAAAAGCGTTGATGCCTTTCGATAGTCCGAAAAGTGAAAAGTTTCTATATACGGGACCAACAACACTTCCAACAGCATTCTCGGTTGAGGAAAGACACGATATAGTGATGGGGTATTCTTTCTTTATCCTTTTATAGAATAGGATATGTGAATTCTCAGTTCTAGTTTTGTGTTGTTGTTTTCCTACGCAATTGATATAGCCTATAGGTCTTCGATGATTCTGTGTGATCTGCTTCCTCGGAAATCCTACTCGAATGGTTTTATTAATTTCTGTGATGGCCAAACCTCCCGAAGCGTTTTGCTAACCCACTGCCGTAAACCGCCTAGCGTATCTTATTGTCTCCTTGCTTTGTCCTTTACCCATATGTTTAAATGTCCGTACTGATGATAATAGAACGCTATTAGGTAGCAATACTATTCTGCGTTCTCTTCGATATTTACTTTGTTTCGTCTGTATTCCAATATGCCAATTACTGACCGAAACAAAGGTCACCGTATTGATCTTTGTGACAGTTTTCAAAGGAGCCAGAGGAGAGCATATGTCTCTGATAAATGTTACACTGGAGAAGAAGTTTTTGTTTCCGTGTAAAAATAAAGTCGTTGATGCCTTTCGATAGTTCGAAATGTGAAAAAAACGCGGGATCGAAAACACTTCCAACCGCATTCTCGGTTGAGGAAATACACGATATAGTGCAAGGAATCCTTTATTTATCCTTTTATAGAATAGGATATGACCTTGTCGACTTACGAAATAACGTCCTTGGGCATTGCGTTCGAAACTCTGCCAATTATTCAGTTCAAAAAGCGCATTCTGGCCGCGTATCCAAGTTATATTAAATATGGAGAGAAAAGGACGACGATAGCTTCCTTTGACAGCGCCTGCTATTACAAAGATGTTTTTCAAGACAATCGGCAAGCCAAGAATACAATGGTTAGTTGAACATGGGTGATGACGAGGTAGGATTATTGTGTGAAAATGACGAGTTGATATCTCAAACAACTTAAGTACAACCGGTTTGTATCCACTTTCCCGGCGCACGTAGTAGAGCAGCAATAATTTCCCGTTGTGAATACCACTGAACATTTTACTAAAATGACAGGAAACAGACACATTATGAACGAGTGCGTAAACATTCCTTTGTTCAGGTTGGTAGACAAGTATATTTCTTAAGGCATGAACATGTCCTCTATCATCTCGATGAACAAATAGTATCGAATTAGAATAGTCGTCAAACATGAACAGCCTGGCTTCATATATATTCCAAATGACTGATACGGGGGGTTTGAAAACGACTGGTTCAGAAATTCTGTACGTTTGGGTTCTTTTTTCCTGAAAGAGCAGTTGTTAAAGTGTAAGTAGATGAGCGCTGCACTGCTTTTCATTCTTGTTACCACAGTACAGTGAGCCTTTAATCAGGGACCCAGAAACTTCTGTGCGGAATGCAATATGGTATGATTTACTGCCACAATTAGTATCATATTTGACTTTGAGACGGATTTTAGCTTAACCACGATCGAGTTTTGGCATGTGATAAAACCTTACCTCTAGTTGATACATAAGCCATACTGTAGTAATCGTTACATCCTCCCCCTCCAAACATGTTGCCTTCTCACTATGCAGTCGGCAAACATGGCCGTCATTATGCCCTGGGGTGTTAATAGTTTTGCAACTTAGCACCAAAAAGCAAACAAATGCGCAATGACACATCGACCGCATATTTTTATCAGCAAAACTTGGCTGAATTATTTCTCGATCATGTGTAACCTTTTCGTAAAACCTGCTTTGGGTTGGGACCATTGTCAGTTATTGCCGAAAATGTACGAGACCACTATATCAAAGACAAGGCATGATCATGACCACTGGGCAGTATCAATCAACGTTGCATTAATTCATCCGACAACTTGACCTAATTCAATCAAAGATCTGATTGGCTTATTCAAACAAGAACATTTCAACATGAGAGGGCATCAGAACTATTTCTGTGAAGCCGAAATAGTGCCGATATTTTACAAATACATGTAATTCAATTTTATAACAAGCATTATTGCCGGCTATTACTGTAGAAGAATTATAATGAAACACACCGTGGCAACACCTTGGATACTTTGATTAGAATTTGTTAATTCGGGTTTTCCGTGAAGCAGGAAACCGCTTGACAACAAGTGGTCCGTTTCAGCCAATCGACAGCTCGGAGTCGAAAGTACACCCTGCTTTATGAAATTTGGTACTATATACTATATGTACTTCCTGTAATCACCTATGTGCCGTTGACGTTACCGCAATAGCTCACCTACCGATCCCGATGGCCCAGTGGAACAGGCGACCGCCTCATAAATTGAGGGTCGAGAAGTCACCGGTGACTATAGTTCACCGTGCTTTATGAATTGTGTTACTCTACTTCCTGAGGTGTCACCTTCTTGAGGGGCGAATGTGTTGAAAGGCACTGCTGCTAAAAGGCGTTGTCGCAAGTGCTCAAATACCGAAGGTCGAGCTGACGCGGGAGTCGAAGGTACACCGTGCTTTATGGAATGCGGCACTCTACTATCAAAACACTATCCCTGGTTCAGGCAATGAGAATACGAATCGCTTTATTGATCAACAGAAACATAATGTTTTTTTCAAGATGTTGTCTCCGACATCTCACTTGCATCGATCGAGTGCGGATTGAAACTAAATGCTGTATTTTGAGAGAGAATTCTTTAAATATGCATCCAATATTATCGATGGGTACTTGTAGTTTCAAAGATTTCGGTATTTCTTCTCTCTTGTAGTGAGGGAAACAAGAAATACATACATATAGTCCAAGTTTGATGTTGACATTGCGACGAGTTGTATATTCTTATACATGTACAAACTTAAAAAAAATGACTTAAAAAAGCTTACACATTTTAAAATAATAATTTGCCATATGATACAAAACCCTCATAAATCGTCAGAAAGGTTTTTAAGACAAGAAATATGAGTCCTCAAAGTAACAACGTTTCCAGGGAAACCAATCGGCTCCACCTGTTCGACCAATTATTATCAAATGCATGGCCGTACAAATTTCATGTCAACAAATTCACTCAAAACGTTGTAAAATGATGACTTTATCCAATGGCCTCTTTCGGAAAAGGAACTCGTAACTATATTAGAACCTCTCGGTTGTATCCATGGAAATTAGCTGAGTTAAGCGACTTTGCCGTGCACATCAATTGCGCCAGCTGAATCATATAAATATATACTATTAACATTGTGGCGGTGTGGTTCCCATTGTGTGCCCTCCCACTTCATACCATGTCAGTAAGTTTTATAAGTGCGGGAGGGCGTGGGGTGAGGAAAATAACCAAACAGACGTCATCGCCCCGGTTATTCAGACCTCAAAACAGACGGGCAGCTCAAATTCTGACCTGAGTTGCTGATGCCAGGTTTTATATGCACCCAGCAAAAATTTTTCAATAAAGCAACAGAAAATATCTTTCAATGTCAAGAAAGCACCTTGCCACGAACGATTAATGACTTCCTTCGGATCTCCGAACATTAACCAAGAGATTGACATCTGACACATATCATTTGATTCAGTAAGGTAGATTTAGGCAAAAAGCAAGCTCGCATTCAAAGATCGATAGATGTTGTGGCGATGATTTTGGAATAGGCTGTAATGATGGAGGCTGTGACGAGAGACAACGTTTTGTAATTGTTGGAAGTTGCTGCGAAATAAAAGTGTTATTTTCGATATTCATTTGTGTTATGTTGCCGAAGTAGCGGGCCTAGGGAATCGTAGAAACATAAAATGGTCTCTATCGACCGGATAATTGACTTTTGATAAAATATCGATGATCGCAAAGTGACGAGGATCTTGACATAAATTTGTCGGAACTGTGTATTGTGTACATGCTGTGTACATTTTTGTATGGGACGGTGCTGTTCGCGCTGAAAGCTGGATTATAGGCTGTTCGAGAATTTGTGACTTTGCCGATATTTTCTTGACATTTTGACTTTGTTTCGATGGAAATTCGTGTGGCTAGTGACTCGATGTTCCGTATTTTGATTCTGCATATTGGCACGATTGGCTGTTTGTAAACGTGTGACTTTAGTGACAATATTCAGGATTCATCGTTGAAAACTGCGTTGGAACAGAAACTTGCTGTGGTGTTCGATTTGACATTTGTCTTGGAACTTCTTCTGTCGCATTAATTTGTGGAATTTCGTAAAACACTGACTAACTTTCCCCGAGTTTTTGCGGTGTATTCGTGTGGTGTTCGATTTGTTGGCTGACTTTTCGAGTATCCTGCTAGAGTGAGTGTGAACACCAGCCCGATTCTCTCCCACAAACTGTGCGATGGTATGGTAATCTGTAAACTGTTGTCAAAAAATCGATAGGCGGCGTTCGTTAAATCAGTATTATGATCACATGCATATCGTGTATACTCGGTGAATGTAATTTATAAGATGGCAGAATTCGATTCTCAGTTCGAGGACGAGATGGCGGAAGATGGCGTTGCAGATTCTGCCCGGGCTATGCAAAGGATGTCGTCCCCATATCTTGGGGATAGAAGCAGCAAGCAGAGAAAGCCACCTACGTTTTCAGGGCTACAGCTGCTCAGTGATGTGGCAGCCACCGACTATATGGATTTTATGGACAAGATGCAATCCGAGTTAGAGAAGAGCCGATTGGAGGTGGCCAGGCTTACGGCTAAATTGCGGCACTGCATGCCAGTGCAACCACCAGCCAAGTTACGGTCTCAGGATGATGAGCAGCATGTTTCACAGGCAATGCCGTTATCGACCGGGCATACCGAGCCTATAGAACATAGGCCTACTTCTTTTTCGAATCCACAAGAGAAGGCCATGAAGACGTCATCGCCAGTTATGCAGTCTGAGTCTAAGAGGCCACTATTGCAGTCACCTGATGCATCAAGCACCCCCCGAGTGCACTTACCTATGATGAATATAAGTGACATCTCACCCCATCCCAAGTCGAGTTCGCTAGCCGTGGTTGAAGTTTCACCAGAGTTGTCAAGGAGAGAGCCAAAATCTCCTCAGCGTCAGCCCAAGACCGACACCCAGGTCAGTCATGTCAGTGATTGGCAACAACGATTGGTGGATACCATGGCTTTACCGAAAACCTCTATGATGACATTTTCGTGAGATCCCAGACAGTTTTGGATGTTTATGCGACGTTTCAATAGCTGCATTGGGGACACAACCGTTGATGATAGCGCCAAGTTGAATTGTCTGTTTGAGTTTTGTAAGGGCAAAGCTGCAGCTGTGATTCAACCGTGTGCCATTATGGATCCACGTAAAGGCTATATCCGAGCCCTGGAGTTGTTGAAGGAGCGATTCGGTAATGAGTACCAGATATCTGAAGCTTGTGTAAAGCACGTGACGGAAGGTCCAGTGATAAAGGGGACTGATTCTACGGCTCTGCAAGATTTGGCTGATGAGGTGTCAAGCTGTAGTGAAACCTTACAAGCAATGAACTGTATCGGTGAAATCGACACGAGATCAAGGGTCGTACAGATTGTTGAGAGGCTACCTTTGTTTTTAAAGTCCAGATGGCGTAAGCTTGCAGTTGATAAAGTGGTGAAGGATAAAGTTTATCCAGGGATACAGGAACTTGTAAATTTCCTACAACTTGTCGCTCGAGAGGCAAACGATCCCGTATTTGGAGTCACCAAGCCGTCGGAGCAAGACTGTTCAAAGAAGGATGGTCGCACCGCAGGTGTAAAGCCACAGGGTTATGTGCAATGAAAAGCCAGATCCCACACTACAGGTGAAGCCAAGAACCTTGCGAAAGCCAACATGAAATGCTACATCTGTGAATCCACACACAGATTGTTGGACTGTCCTGTTTGGAAGTCGGCGGCCGTGCCAAGGCGATGGAGCCTAGCAAAGGAAAAGAGGTTATGTTACAGATCTTTGGCGGGAAATCATATGGGTAAAAACTGCCCCCGCGGGAACACATGCAATGTCAATGGCTGTGGTAAAAGTCACCGTTTCCATCTTCATGAAGACCGACCGTCACCAAAGTCAAAAGCCGACCCTGCCAATAATGCCAACAGTTCCTTTGGTACCAGTGATTTTCAGCCTAATGTACCCATACAGGTTGTGCTGCGGACGGTTCCAGTGTGGTTAGTTGGTCCAGGAGGAAAGAGAGTGCTGATAAATGCCCTATTGGATGAAGGATCTGACACGTCTTATGTTCGAGCGGATGTCGTAACAGCTCTGGGAATAAGTGGAACTGAGGAGAATTTGAAGATTGCTTCAATTGCTGACTGTGTGTCACTGGACAGCCAGAAAGTAGAAGTTCAGCTTGAGAGTATAGATGGCAGCACGGTTCGGAAGATGAAGATCTGGACGATGAGTGACATGTGCAGAAAGCTACCGATACAGAATTGGAACCACCACAAGACTAAGTTTGACCATATTGCTGATTTGGAGTTTCCTACAGCATCGGGTAGGAAGACTGTTGATGTTTTGATAGGATCTGACTACCCAGAGTTAGGTATCGCCCTTGAGGAGCGTATTGGAAAACCCGGCGAGCCAGTCGCAAGGAGAACACCGCTTGGTTGGACGTGTGTTGGTCCTTTACCCTTGATCAATGTACATCAGACCACCACCAACTTCACGATGAGCTTTCATGCCACACACGAGTCAACCGATCAGCAGTTGCAAAAGTTGTGGGACCAGGACGTCATTGGAGAAGTTCATGAGGACATCCATACTCCAGAAGACAAGATGGTGATTGAGAAAACTAAGAGTTCGATAAGGAAGTTACCAGACCGGTTCGAAGTTGGGATTCCTTGGCGTGAAGACCCTCCGGATTTAAAAGATAACAGAATAGTGGCTGAAAGAAGACCTAGATCACTTGAAGCCAGTCTGGTGAGGAGACCGGAAGTAGCCAAAAGATACAAAGAAGCATTTGAGGCGACTGTCGAGAAAGGATACATCACCAAGATATCATCGGAAAAAGCGCAAGAACCAGGATGGTACCTGCCGCATTTTGCCGTGATCCGGGATGATAAGCAAACTACGAAGGTGCGCATCGTTTATGATGCTGCAGCAGCCTACGAAGGAACAAGTCTGAACCAGAAGATGTTCCCAGGTCCGAAGCTGCAACGAGATATCTTGGAGATCCTGCTGAAGTTTCGCTTGAAGCCTGTTGCCTTAATCGGAGATATAAAGGAGATGTTTAATCAAGTCAGTATGGCGGAGAAGGACAGGAAGTTTCACCGGCTGTTGTGGCGGCATCTCGATCCAACAGCACCCATTGAAGTTTATGAAGCAACCAGATTGGTGTTTGGTGATGCAGCATCTCCGTTTTTGGCGCAGTTTGTAACAAAACATCAAGCCGAGGCAATGCGAGAGCAGTATCCGGAGGCAGCAGAGGTTGTTCTCAAAGCAATATACATTGATGACGTAATCGACAGCCTTGAAGATGATGATGAAGCCAGGCGTATGCGCCAGGATCTACAAGCCGTTTTGAAACCAGCTGGTTTTACAATCCGCCGTTGGTGCAGCAATAGACTTGCTGTTCTAGAAGGGTTGGACGAGTCGGAGCAAGCATCTGGAGTTAATCTGGAAGAGTCGGTACTTCCCAGTGTGAAGACCCTTGGTGTTGAATGGGATGCAGCTTCGGACACGTTTACCTTCATCTTAAGCAGTACCGAGCAGACGATTACCACGAAGAGACAGATTCTGAGTCGTAATGCAACCATCTTTGATCCGTTCCAATTCTTGGCCCCTGTTGTCATCCGGGGCAAGATAGCTCTGCAAGAATGCTGGTTACGTGGAATCGGATGGGACGATGACCTACCAGATGATATCCAAACTAGACTTGACCAGTGGATAGGAGAGCTACAGCGGGTGAACGAGATTCACATCCCTCGGTGTTATCGCAACAGGCCAGTTGAAGATATCGTGAAGATGGCCCTACATACATTTACAGATGCCTCGAGACTCGCCTACGGGGCAGTAGCCTATCTTAGGTACCAGTATACAGATGGAGAAATTGGGATCAGCATGGTAGCTGCAAAGTTTAAAGTTGCTCCACTGAAGAATGTTAGCATTCCCCGGCTCGAGCTGATGGCTGCAGTTACAGGAGTGCGTCTAGCCAACGTCATGGCCAGGAGTATATCCGTCCGATTACTAGATTGTGCCCACTCGTTGTGAAGAAATAGACAATCAGACTTCAGACTTCGCTAGCATCCTACGCTTGAACTTTTGTGATGATAACTTGCGTTTGGTTATTTGGACATTATAATAACTCGACATAGTGTGGTTGTTTTGAGGAAATTTGGATGGTTAGAATCTTCGCAGCAATTGGGGTCCAAGCCAGAATAATGCTTCCCAATTGTTGGGTGCACGCCGTGCGCTGCCCAGGCTGAGTTTCTTAACTATTTTAATTTGCTCTTTTCTCGTGTTACCAGTTAAATTGGACTTTATTCGTTAGACGTGTGCACTAGTATTTTTATCACCGCGGAATTAATGTATATCACTTATATAAGTTCTTTCGGGATTCAGCAGATCCACATTAATTTCGGACATCTAGCATAAGGATTGCTTGTTGTTAACTTCGCAGATCGTTCAGCGCTCACCGGGCCCGGATTAACCGGACTCATACTTCGGTCCATAACGGGACAACTTCGTTCTTTTTTCGGTCTTCAATGAGACAATTTGTATGTGTTTTGGACTCTTAACGTTAGTGATGAACATTTCGTTACCACTGTCTGTTCATGAGGGGGAGAATATGTTGTGGCGATTGATTTTGGAATAGGCTGTAATGATGGAGGCTGTGACGAGAGACAACGTTTTGTAATCGTTGGAAGTTGCTGCGAAATAAAAGTGTTATTTTCGATATTCATTTGTGTTATGTTGCCGAAGTAGCGGGCCTAGGGAATCGTAGAAACAATAGAGACCACTTTGTTTGCATTTGATTCGGGCGAAACCATGGTCATTTGAATGACTCTAAATAAGCAAATAGGCTGAATAAGTAATGAATGCATTCCAAATCTTCCCTACATCCGAAAGCAAGCACTTAAATTACGAGATACAATGGTTTCCTGCAGTACAAGACGATTTCATGAGACTTCATAGAAAATGTTCCATTGGGTGTGTAAAAATAATGACACGATGTGCTTTATGTGACTGTCGGTGACTCTGAAGACAACTAGGCTAGACCTAAAGAATAATCTAGTCCAGGTAACCACGACTCTATCCGCCGCAGAGCGGAGGGTAGAGGAAGCCTCGTTGGTTTACCCGAGGTGAACAATGCATTTTCAGTGCATACAGTGGATGCACTGTCATACCAAGCGCTCTGGTATTGCAGAGTATTCACTTGGATCGAGGTTAACCATCCTACAGAAAAACACATGACCGGACCTCGGAATCTTACGCCCCCAAATAGAGTTCATGACGAGTTCATTGCCGTCAAGTACTCGTCTCTGTGATGAGTGAATGGAGGAGACTGATGAAAGAGTCTAAGAATGCTATAGAGCAAAAGTAAACTGAAATCACAAAGTTTTATGAATATTTATAGACTTTCCATTATGACCAACAGCCCCAATACCTCAATCTATCATGTGCCACCTCCAATTCCCCATGGCGCAGTTGGCATCTTTTGCTTTCAGTTGCCACTATCAAGACCAACTCATACCAGTTCGCCCACACCAGTCTCCCCGGAAGAAACCTCTCGAAGTGTTTTGCTAACTAACTGGCGTAAACCGCCTAGCGTATTTTATTGTCTCCTTGCTCTGTCCTTTACCCAAATCTTTAATTGTCCGTACGGGTGATAATAGAACGCTATTAGGTAGCATTACTATTCTGCGTTCTTTACGATATTTACTTCGTTTCCGCGGTATCCCAATATGCCAATTTCTGACCGAAACATTGGTCACCTTATTAATCTTTGTAAAAATTTTCAAAGGGGCCAGAGGAGAGCATATGTCTCTGATAAATGTTACACTGGAAAATAAGTGTTTGTTTTTATGTAAAAATAAAAGCGTTGATGCCTTTCGATAGTTCGAAAAGCGGAAAAAATATTTATACGGGACCGACAAAACTTCCAACCGCATTCTCGGTTTAGGGAAGACACGATAGAGTGCAGAGAATCCATTCTTTATCCTTTTTATGAATATGATATGACCTCGTCGACTGACGAAATAACGTCCTTGGGCATTGCGTTCGAAACTCTGCCAATTATTCAGTTCAAAAGGCGCATTCTGGCCGCGTATCCAAGTTATATTAAATATGGAAAGAAATGGACGACGATAGCTTCCTATGACAGCGCCAGATATTACAAAGATGTTTTTTAAGCCAATCGGCACGCAAATAATACAATGTTTAGTTGAACATGGGTGATGACGAGGTAGGATTATTGTGTGAAAATGACGAGTTGATATATCAAACAACTTAAGTACAACCGGTTTGTATCCACTTTCCCGGCGCACGTAGTAGAGCAGCCATAATTTCCCGTTGAGAATATCACTGAACATTTTCGTAAAACGAGAGGAAACAGACACATTATGAACGAGTGCGTAAACATTCCTTTGTTCAGGTTGGTAGACAAGTATATTTCTTAAGGCATGAACATGTCCTCTACCATCTCGATGAACAAATAGTATCGAATTAGAAAAGTCGTCAAACATAAACAGCCTGGCTTCATGTTTATTCAAAATGACTGATACGGGGGGTTTGAAAACAACTGGTTCAGAAACTCTGTACGTTTGGGTTCTTTTTTCCTGAAAGAGCAGTTGTTAAAGTGTAAGTAGATGAGAGCTGGACTGCTTTTCATTCTTGTTTCCACAGTACAGTGAGACTTTAACCTTGGACCCAGAAACTTCTTGACGGAATACCTTATGGTATGATTTACTGCCACAATTTGTATCATATTTGACTTTGAGACGGATTTTAGCCTAACCACGATCGGGTTTTGGCATGTGATAAAACCTTACCTCTAGTTGATACATAAGCCATCCTCTAGTAATCGTTACATCCTCCCTCTCCAAACATGTTGCCTTTTCACTGTGCAGTCGGCAAACATGGCCGCCATCATGCCTTCGGGTATTAATAGTTTTGCAACTTAGCACCAAAACGCAAACAAATGCGCACTGACACCTCGACCGCATGTTTTTATCAGCAAAACTTGGCTGAATTATTTCTCGATCATGTGCAACCTTCTTGTAAATCCTGCTTTGGGTTGAGACCATTGTCAGTTACTGCCGAAAATGTACGATACCACTATATGAAACACAAGGTATGATCATGACCACTGGGCAGTATTAATAAACGTTGCATTAATTTATTCAACATCTTGACCTAATTCAATCAAATATCTGATTGGCTTATTCAAACGACAACATTTCAACATGAGAGAGCATCAGAACTATTTCTGTGAAGCCGAAATAGTGCGGATATTTTACAAATAATGCAATTTTATGACAAGCGTTAATGCCGGTGTAGAAGTTTAAAATGTCCTAGGACAGGATTCTATTATGCGCTGAGCTATTGACGGTCATTGCTACTATAGAACCATATGCCATAATCTGTCAGAATACAATAGGCCCGGACACTTTTTCTAGGGGGGACACTTTTTACTTTTACACCGGCTATAAATGTACAAGAATTACAATGAAACACACCGTGGCAACACCTTGTATACTTTTATTGAATTTCCCATTTGTAAGCAACATATTGGCACTGATCGTTCGGCCAGACAATTGATCTGGGTATTTCCGAGTATGATTAGGACAAGCGAACATTGCCGAAAGGGAGAGGACTGAACTGAATGGGAGACTGCCGTTCGAACGCACAAACTGAATCCAAACATGCTCGCTGCAGTGACGGCAAACTCTCCACAAGTTGAACCTCTGCCCGAGTTGCCACTGCAAAGTTTATATTTCATTCATTTCTTCTTCGTTTTTGCCATCTATAGTCGATCCTTTTATCACTTGAATTACCCTGAAACAGCGTGGTAATATAAATTACTATACCGGCTACTGGCCGCCGGACATTGCCAATAGACCCGACGTAATTCTTTGTTAGTTGGTGAAATTAAGGGGCGAATGGTTTGAAAGCTGCTGCTGTACAGGTTGTTTTGAAAATATTGCTAACGAATCTTAAAATTTCCTGCGTCATTATATCATGTGGATGAACGAAATCAGTTTTGTCAGTTTTTCTGACAATTTTTTATCCATTTTTGGCCAACCCGGTATCATAACGAGCATGTTGTAGTTTTTCTCAAAACTCGTGAGTGCCAGGAATGCAGTAGGAATCAAATTCTCCATTCTAAGGTCGGTAAGAAACGGCATTCGCATGGCATTGGGCAGCGCATTATCCGCAAAAAATAGTGGTATATCTACGATTGGTATTAGTGGCTTATAACGTACATATCCCATGATCCAAATCAGGCTGCCCCACCTTTCAGCTAGGGGTGGAACTAAACAGACATTGCGCTACAGTGGGATGATGATGAACTATAGCAACGAAGTATCTTTTAAGTTATGCGTGACGTCAGAGTGACGTCATTTTGTAAACAAAGGTATCCATCTATTCGCAAAACCAGCCCGTATGAATGTTTTTGATTTGCATTAGGTTTGTAGTAATCATATAGTTTCATGACTCCTCAATTATTCTGATTAATCTTCACGCAAGTTTTCGACAGTTTTAAAGTTGTCAATATTTGCGGCAACCCATTTTACTGGGGAACTACATCAGCTCATCCTCGTTTCTCGTGCTACTTTTTTAGCCACTGCCTCTGCCGCTACTGAAACAGCAGCACAGGCACGTGAAACTTAGAGACCCCCCCCTTCGGTTGCCCCCTTGACTGACAACAAACATCGACTACACCGACAGCAAATCTAAAAACGATATCATTTTACATTTGGGGGGGGGGGGGTGGAGGTAGTTAGTCGAGGGGGCCTGAGCTGAATTGAAGGGGTAGAGGGCCGGGGCAATTGAGCTATTATATAATTTCTCGCGCCTGTGCGCAGTAGTTTCGAGATCTCGCGGGATACAGAACGTGCGACATTCGATTTATCGGATGGTGTTGTAGTATTTCAGTTTTGCTCAATTCCATTGCTATTTACGGTTTGAAGTACCGGTAGGCTATGAAACGTAGGTATTTCCATACGATCAGGCGTATTCAGGTTGGATGTGACATTGTGTCGAAAGTAAACCGACCATTCTGGATGACGTCTTCAGAGGCGGTATTTCCATACGGTCCGGCGTATTCATGTTGGATGTGACATTGTGTCAAAAGTAAACCGACCATTCTGGATGACGTCTTCAGAGACGGTATTTCCATACGATCAGGCGTATTCAGGTTGGATGTGACATTGTGTCGAAAGTAAACCGACCATTCTGGATGACGTCTTCAGAGACGGTATTTCCATACGATCAGGCGTATTCAGGTTGGATGTGACATTGTGTCGAAAGTAAACCGACCATTCTGGATGACGTCTTCAGAGACGGTATTTCCATACGGTCCGGCGTATTCAGGTGGGATGTGACATTTTTTAAAGCATTTTCAATGACATCTTGTGTATATTCTGGGTGGGTGTGACAAATCCTTAAGCAACCCAAACATTCTGAATGACGTCTTCAAAGGCAGTATTTTCCGTATGTGGCAGGTGTATTCTTGTTGGACGTGACGTTGTCTAAAGTAAAGTGTTACCTTGCTGTTAGGACACTCCAATATCGTCTGCAATTGAAAGGCGTCCTGGTTGTGGAATTCCACCCAAACCAATTCAGCACCGATGTCCTTATTAGAGAGGTATTCACCGAGGGAGGCTCCAAGTCCTATGTACATGTAAAGTACGCTGTAATTTGCAATCCTAGCACATGTAGCCAGACTTCTCTATTCATGCCAATTCAAGAGGAACTCAGTATCAAGTGCCGGTCTGGATATTGTTTCAAGGTATGAATTCAGTGACCATCTCACAGGTACATGTTTTTTGAAGCAAAAATGACTCAAGTCACTTAGTCTTGGGTGTGACCACACTCAATAAGACTAAATGGTTTACCCGTAGTCTTTTAGGTTTCAAAATACTTTTGAGATGGTCCCTTATAATACATGTGGTCAAGTCGCTGTGAGGTAGCAAAGATAAAGGCAAGACTATATGTATCTAATAATATGAAAAACGCCACGTTTATTGAATGATACATGTATACAACAGCCACAGATTGTCTGAAAAAACAATAATTCCACAGTACATGTACATGTAACTTACATTTACTTTTAATGAGACCTTTGAAAGATATGATAAGTTTACATTGTTACTATATTTGTGCCAATTCAATATTATCCATTATGTAATCTTTCATCAAAAGTGATCATGTGAGTTTATGTCAGAATGAATAATGCGTGGAGGTGAAGAAGGAATACCGAAATACGTGAATTCCACTGAACAAAAAAACACAGGCGGGAGGATTTGCACAAATTCACATCAATTTTTTCAACAATCGAAAGACATGAGGTGCATCACTTCTTGTGCGTTCCGGAACCTTAAATAGAGGAAATTAAAAGAACCACTATTATGCAGATATTAGTATCACACGACATCATATCATTTTCTTCAAGGGTACACTACCAAAATATATGGAATTAAGGCGAAGAAAACAAGCAAATCTCAATTACACTGCATTCATGCTGCAACCTCATACTGGTTTGAGATACCTTTGAACCAAATACTTCCACTGCTTTGAAGTGTTCCCAACAATTTTCTCACCAGCGAAGTGTTTTTATTGAATAGAAACCGTTCTGTAATTGCAATACAAAAGCCTTTTGAATGGACAGGTGAGTTTTATGACATCTTTTAATGTATCAGCTGAAGGAATTTCAATAAATTGATTGTCAATCCTTCCTTTTGACTCCACAATTCTGATAAACGATAATTATGTGATAAGCTACAGTTGTTCGAATTGGGCACTACCTCTAAGAAACTGCTGCATCAGCCTGACTCACAACCACTACAACATCAACTGCATAGAGCACACAGCCATAATCCTTTCAATCATGATTTACCTAATTGTTACGTCTTCCGCTTTCACCCATGAGTTGTGGGACGCATCATATCCTTGCCACTTTATGTAATACGTGTTGTTTTTGGGGTCGTAGTTGTCTATTCTCTCAGCTGCGAAATAGTCTCCTGCAAAATAAGTCAAGCGACCAAATTGTCCCCCCCCCCACCCCCCACCCCCCGATTGGATCTGAGGATACAGGGGTCAGTTCCTCATTAAACCTTTCAACAACTGAACATTTGGCTAAATATTTCTTTGTAATCTCATTGCATCATGCACTCCGAGGAGTCCATTATTTCAATGAAAATATCAAAAACTGTTTTATCATATACGTCTGCCAGATCACTGCACTTAGGGTATATGATAAAAGTGCTTAACGACAGACAAAGTCAAAGCCAACAATGCTGGACAAGATGAAATCGTAAGGATATAAGCTCACCCATGTGAGCCAAGAATAGAAAATGCCCACAACATTACCATGACAAAAAAGGGAACTATTGACTTTTACACTAGAATTAGAAATTACAATTACAATTAGAAAATTAGACAGCCAAACCATTGGGTACATGCGTACTGGTTATCAAATTGGATATTGGTGGTACAAATAACACACACTCAGGTTTGATAAGAAAGAATTTGAAAATACACTATTATTTCTGGAGGCCAAGGCAAAAATTAGAGAGTACAGTCGTGCTCGAAAGTTTACATACAATTCAAAGGATGATATAACCTTGTCTCTTTCTCTGCAACTACAGAACGCGGGAATAGTATATAGTTTACAGGAAGTCATCAACTAAAAAACATAGTTCTGTTTCATTAATTTCATTGTTTTTATGAGCTCTATTTGAGAACAATGCATATTTCAGAGTGTCATAAGTTTACATACACCTACCTTATCTACTAGTTGTTTGGCCTTGAGGCGGGCAAATATGTTATGCAATGGCTTTTATCTTGTCTCCACTACCTGTTGACCATCATGATTAGAAAGTGTAAAAAGCGTTGGTAGGAACGTAGGTAATTCTAAGCTATTTTGACCAAAAGCCCTTACAGGTCTTTTGCCCCAAATTAGCCTACAACCCCCAAAGAACCAATCCACCACAATATACACTTTCTATCATTCTTCAGTGAAGCGTTGCAATGAAATGGTTCATTCATGAGATTCCCAGTGAAGCGTTGCAGTGAAATGGTAAGGGAATACTAGAGTTCAATGGGTTAATGTAATCATGACTTACTGTATTCCAACATAAAGTACACGTCAATAGCTTTCCAAGGATACATCATTGCAAATATCCGTTAAAAACTAGCAGAGAAATGAATCCTTGAAGTTCGCACATCTTGACAGTCCCAGCGTATTCCAATAAATGCTGTAGGCCTACAAGACAGCTGTTACAGTGATTAATCATTGTTGCTTGAATCTATTTAAAATATTGTTGACAGAGTCTGCATGTACATGGTAACATATGTTACCAAACAATACTCACGTCCCAAAGTATTACAAAAGGTCTATTGTTCGTTAATGCGTTTATCCGACAGAATTTCGAGACATTATTTTAACGACGCAAAAATAATTTTCAGCGCTGAAAATATTTTCTAAAATTCTGTCGGATAAACGCATTAAGACACAATAGGCCTTTTCATGTCTTTGACAAGCAAAAATAATTAATGATTGCAACATCTGATATGGCCATTGTACAACTTAATATCACTATGGTTTAAAGGCAAATGTTATTCTGTCCATGGAGACATGATGTTAACGTCACACTTTCTCCATCTGGTGAGATTATTCCATTAAAATAAATGGCCTTTTTACTGTCTTCATTAACCAAAATTCAAGGAAAAAATTCAAGTAAATTAAATGTATTATCCAATAGCAAATCAACATAAAAGTAAATTCACCTATGACTTCTTTAATTTAGAAGTAACTGTTAATACTAATAACTTCTTCCGCCTACAAGAAACTAAGATAACACCTGGGTTTTTGAGCCTGAAAAATAAGAAAGACTGTCTGCTACTGGAAAAGAATCCATTATCGTTTTACCAGAACCAATTTAACATGGCTGTTTGGTTTGCTACAACAGGTTGTGGTATTTCAATAGACGATCACTTGAATCACAGTGACCCATTGTTAAGGTCAATTTACAGCTTTCATGTTTACTATCAAATATTGAAGATCATGAAGAATCTAGCGATACCAATTCCAGGTGAAAGTGATTTTAATGAGACAAACAATAACATTAACCGTAGGAAACTAGGAGGGTTATTGAGTGAATTTGGTTTAAAAGACGAGTACGATTTCTCGGTGTTTGAAAATAACGGTGGTTGGAGGTCATGGAATGTACTGGATTACAACCCGAACATAACTGATCCCGGATATTACATCAATGATTCTAAAATCAATTTCTTCCTCATGCAAGTTCATGAAAATAGAATGCCACCGATGTTCAGTAAAGACTGGGATGCTGGAATGGCTAATTTCAAATATCCAGATATTTTCATCAAGGATCATGTCAGGAGACACAAGAATGTATTTGATGTAATTACACAAAATGAATGTCAAACCTATCAACAATTCATGATATTTAAATCAAATGGTTTCTCTAATCCTGGAATAGAGAGGTTGAATGATACAATAAGAACATATGTTTACTGTATTCTGGGTGCTCAGGCGTTGACCAGAACACCAATAATTGGAGTACCGGGTACAGAATTGGATGCACAGAAGGAATTTAACAGAAGGAATTTAACAAACTATTAAAGGATTCGATTAATCAACATCCTGATATTCCCACTTCAATTCAAAGATATCAAAAAGCAGTGAGTGACACTCATACAAGACTAGATTATGTAATATCACCAGGATTGTATGTCATAGGATCAAATATGGTACTCGTTATTGGTAAGCTGGATAACTACAATAATAACATTTTAATAGCACCAAAAAATGCTAAACCCGGTAAGAATGACATTAACCACAAAAAGACCTTACCACCACCACTGATGGAAGGAAATAGTTCTAAGAAAATAAGAGTTAAGAGTAGTGTTGGTACTGTCAAGTCGGACTTCGTCCTGAGAGCAAAGCTCGAGACCAGTCATAAACCAAATAGTAATGTTGATACACCAAAAACAACTGAAACCTCAAAGAATACTCCTACTACTACTAAACTTGACACCAAAGTTGAGAAGGTGGATGATACTCATGAAACAATTAAATTCATGCTTTACTCAGTTGTTGGTACATTGATTGTTTTTATGGTTAGATAAATAAGTAATTATGGCTGAAGGAGGTGAAAATTATGAAATGAGTGATTACGATCCACAATCATCATCATCATCATCATCAGGAACTTTTGAACAAATTCTAGAAATGAGAAAGGATGATTTAATTAATCAATATTATCACGCAAGATACAACACAGGTGAAACCAATAGAACTTTTCAAGATGCCGGCACAACATACAACACAGGAGGTGAATATATCCAAATGGATGAGATAGATCCTAATACAAGTGAAACCAATAGAACTTTTCAAGATGACGGCACAACATACAACACAGGAGGTGGAAATCTTACTACTGAAACTTCATTCAGTACACCAGAAAGAGTAAGAGGTATTGTCCCTGAATTGATGGAAAAGGAGTTAAGTTACGATACAATAGAGGATAAACTTGATACAGCATTAGGAGGATCAAACTGGAATTATGACAAGAAAAAATTGAGTAATCTTGCACCACACATTAGTTACAATGGAAACAAACTTTATTACGATCCGAAAACAAAGTATGAAGTTGATTTGATAAAAGGTAAACTTGAAAACGAAAATTTATTTGACTGGCGTAATAAGGATAAAACCATTATTATCAAGTTAATTCCTTTAACTAAGGATAATGGAAGCTTCTATGCTGAAGGCACATTAAAGACTAAGTTTGGTACTAGATTTGTTGACATGATTAGAGGTATGATTGCACCTGACCCACCAGTAAGGGAACCTACATTAGTAACCCCTGAAACACAGGCAGTAATTAATGAGGTAAACAGTTCAAACAAACCAATAGATAAACTGATAGATTCTAATGATGATGAACTTAAATCACTGGGTTTTACTGAATATGCCTTGAGAGAACTTAGAGGGTTAAAACAGGCTGGTGATAAACTAGCTGCAGTAAAGAGGGATAAGGACATGCAAATACAAGAACTAGAAAATCAACTTCATAATTTAACAAGAGACTATGTAAAGTCTGTAGAAGAAGATTCTAAAGACACGGGGGAGTTGAAAAAGCAAATAGATGAACTAAATGACAAATTGCATGAGGAACAGTCAAAGGTATGGAGGTTAGACAATGACAGGGAGTCACAAACTAGAAGAATTAAACGTTTAATTGTTGATGTTCTAAAGAAACCAGATTCAACTATTCCTCTGAAGGACAGAATAAAGTTACTTTTTAAGACGTATGGTGTAACTATTAGCGCCATAATAACAGCTGTTGTAATGACATTTACAACTCTAGGTCTTAGTATCAGTAGTGCTTTAAGTGGTGCCACTAAATCTGTAAAACCAACTCCAGGACCAGGACCATCTCCAGGACCAGACCCAACTCCAGGACCTACACCAGAACCAGGACCAAAACCATCAATACCAGATAAAGTAAAAGAAGGTCTCAAGAAGTTTGCTGAATGGCTAAAAGAACTAGCCAAGAAATCAGCTGCGGCTTTACCGGGAATCATCGGTTCTATCGTATCATTTCTCCTGAAAACAATTGGTGCAGTTGTTGGCTTTCTAGCCGAACATCTGATCATAGCAGTTATTGCTATTGTGAGCTCCATAATTTATGGTTTAATTGGGGGTGTTAAAGCCTTAAAATCACGTAAAACAGTAAAATCACGTAAAAGGTCTTAGGTGACCTTCTATCAAAACAATGTTTAAAAAATAATTATTATGTAAATATGAATAAATACATCTCATTAAAAGACTATTATTCTAGTGAGTCGGACTTCGTCCTGAGAGCAGAGCTCGAGTGGAACAATGAGAATCTTAAAGGATACATTCGTCCTAGGGTTATGGATCGAGCAGAGCTCTCAGGACGAAGCTCGACTAGGACAAAGTCCAGAGAGCAAAGCTTGACTCGAGCAGAGCTCTCAGGACGAAGTCCGACTGAGACAATCAAAGTAGTCCTGCCAAGAATGAAAGAATATGACGTCAGTACCAACACTAATGCTCAATTCTGCCGTAATTGTAAAAGGTGGACACTTTTTGAGTATCAAAAAAACTTGAATTCAGCAAGGTACGCAGCTAAAACTGTGAAGTATCAATTCTGCACCAATTGCAATTCGACTACTTACGACGATGATTTTAAAACTCTTGAGATCAATATTGACAACAAGACACGTTACTTTGACAGTATTCTAAGGAAACTTGGATGGAGTCGGCTGTCCGAATCGGCAGTTAAGTATTTAAAGGACTTTGTGGAAGGGTATTTACAGTGCTACTTTTCAAGTCACAGTAAATGTCTTAGTAAGCAGAGATATGAAAGTACTCTTCAGTCAGCCCTAAAAATGGGTATTAACACTCTCCCCTCTAAGTTATGTAACCAAGGGTTACATGGTGAAGCCATGCTTTTTAAATTTAACTGTGGGGAATATGATTGGTTTCTTGCCATTGAATTTATTAACAGGGCAATTGGTAAACCGCAATTAACCGATGAGAATATTACTGACCTTAGACTAGTGTACTATGCTTTCCTTAGATTTCTGCATTACTGTGGTGTGAAGGTCACCATTAACTACAAGGTATTTTTACACCAAGCCTTTAAAACGCTGAAAATTGATTATGTAATATTTACACCTTTTTTAACCAACAAGGAGCGAGTAAATGATTTGGAGAGATTATGGTATGATTTCACTCAAAGTATTTTCTTCCAGAATTACAAGGTTGAGAAGGAATATGACCAGGATATTGACAAGCAGTTTGACGTTTTACTGAGTGCCAGTGCAGGTCGAGACATTAACTGCATCAGTAATATTAAGTTTACACCAGCCGGACTTCGTCCTGAGAGCACAGCTCGAGCCGGACTTCGTCCTGAGAGCATAGCTCGAGATAGTGTTAAGATGCAATAAAGTTGTGAAAACAGCATTTTGCACTTAACAGTCATTTTTCCATAATTTTAAATGAATAATCAGCAAATGAATAGTCAGACATCTGCAGTGATTGAACAACAGATGAAACAGATTGGTGTTATGAGTCCTGAGAGCTTAGCTCGAGTTGGGGCTTCTAACCAACAGAATACTGGTAGTTACCAACAAAACAGAACTAACTTTCAACAGAACTGCTCTACAAATCAACAAGTTTCAAACAAGCAGTTGAATAGTTCAAATTTTGTTAATCCTAGTCAAGGAATAGTTAATCCCAGTCAAGGAATAGTCAATTCTAGTTGCCAACTAGGCTCAACTCGAGCTACGCTCTCAGGACAAAGTCCGACTAGCAATCAACAAAATTTGAACTATTTGACTGATAGTGGCCTTAAAGCCAAACAAGACTTAGAGATTCTAGTTGCAACTGGTAAAAGCAAGGATTTCCTTAATAAACAAATAACTTTTAATGACTTAGATAATATGACTGAAAAAGAAATCTTAAAACACCATAGAATGTATGAAACAAAGATGGCTGCCAGACTTAATGATTCTTTGGGTAAGACAGTAATTAAAACTTACACTAAATTATCAAGGTGGTTATTACCAATAGATGATGAAGATAATCTTTATCATGATCTTAGAAATGATTATTTGATAACTAACGAGTTGGATAAATGGCTTGGATGGTTGAGTTTGAGAATGGGTGCACTAACTGCACTTGCCTCAACAACACTTATTACTTTAGGTCATTGTCATGAGGAATCATCTATGACTGCATCGAGTATGACTGCATCAAATATGAATACACCAAATATGACTGTCTCTGAATGTGACAAATCAATAGATGAAAGTCTAGATATCACAGGTAGTGATGATAAAGAAGACTAAATTAACCTGGTTATGAGAACATAGTTCGAATTAAATTCGGCCAAGATAAATGGAACTTGAAACTGTAACTGATACTACTCGAGCTATGCTCTCAGGACAAAGTCCGACTAAAGTTTCAGTGTCTAAGAAACCTCGATCAGAGAAACAATTAGCATGGTCTAGAGAACTGGGTAGAAGATCTAAGGAATTTAAGAGGATAAAAAAGGATAAGACGACATTTAAAGTACAGGACTCCTCACCAAACAACAGAGTTGTGGAAAAGGAGGAAGAAGAATTAGAGGAAGAAGAACCACAATCTCAAAATACTGATGTATCACTGCGTGAATCTAGTAGTAATACTTATGTCTATGTACTAGGTTTAGGTGCAATTATTTTAGCATCATTTATCATGTTTAAGAAACTTCCTAAAAAAGTAAGTAAAGAGCAGCGATCAGGCTTGAATCAAACTTTGTTCTCTGGACGTAGTCCTAATCGAGCTCTGCTCTCAGGACAAAGTCCGAATGAAGCAGTCATGAAGGGATCAATTAACCCTCTTGTTAAACCTGTAGTTAAAGAGAAGAAATGTACTATTCCTTTAATGGAATGATCTCATCAGGTGGTCCGACTTCGTCTTGAGAGCTCTGCTCGAGACGAACTTTGTTCTCTGGACCTTGTCTCAGTCAGACTTCGTCTTGAGAGCAAAGCTCGATTCTTAACTCTAAAGAAACCTCTGTTCCTCTGAAATTAACTAGCTTACCATTCTCATCAGTGATTTCGAATTTTATGTGATTAGTACACTTATTTATCGTTTTCTTACAATTCGGTTCGTATCGCTGCATTTTTATTTGGTCACCATCTTCTACAGGTATGATGCAGAAAATGTTAGATGGTTTATTGTTGTAGAGGGTCTTAGCTTTGTCAACCAAATTAGCTTGCAGGAATAGATATTTCCTGTAAAAGTTGAGTGGTCTTGTGGAGTAGTATTTTCCTTTCTTGGTGAATTTAGTTTGCTTAAAGCCAAACCACTCATTCACCACTGTGAGCTGTTTTTCTATCACCTCTCTTATGGTTTTGCTTATTTGAAAACCTTCTGTGTTTCTCTCAATCTTGATTTTTTCATTTTTATCTAACTTGTCTACTTTCAGAGGGTACTCTTTATCCTCTGTAAGTTCAAGGGTTATGTAATTATTGTTATCACAGTAAATTTTCACATGGCTTATTCCAATTTCTTTTATGTATTTTTGCCATACCTCACAAAACTCACTTAAACTAAAATGTCGAGAGTATGGAAATGTGTATTGAGTAATGGTGTCTTTAGTTGTGGTAGAATCATTTTCCAAATGCCGTTCGCAAATTTTCATGACTTCCTTTTCAAGTGTATCTGTTTCAAGTCCAGGAGCAAATAATGTCCTACACCATAATTGTTTATCTAAGGGCTCATGTGTTGTAATTCTGGTTATTTCGACTAGAAATGAGAAAATCCTGACTCCCTCTGGTAGAAAATCACCTGTCCACCATGAATTGTAAAAGGTTATCGATTTCAAAGTAATGGATTTTATGTCTAATTGGTCTGTTAAGTAGTACTCAAATTTGGCTTCATTACATTCTTGTTCATTGATTATGAAGTCCATTTCTATTTAATTCAAGATATTTATTGAATTTAATAAATTTTAATCTAATAAATAGAATGACTGATAAGAATCAGAAAATACTTTGCACTACATGTGACAAGTACATATCCTACAATAATATGGCTATTCACAGGAGAACCAAAGGTCACTTAAGTAAATTAAATCCGGATTATGTCCCTATTGCTCAACCCCGAGCCCAATCACTGATCCCTAAAACTATGGATAAGAAACTTGCATTTGAGGAAAATGAGCTAGATGGCATAAAGAAAGTGAGTGGAATAGAAATAGTAAAACAATTTGGCAAGCCTGTAGTCACCATTAGTTTGAAGATTGACAGAGAAGCTAAACAGGTGTATGAATACAGAGATAAATTAGAGGAGGTATTATTTCAACTCAATGATTACCATCACAAAATTAGCATATCAGTATTTGCTCAGTTTGATCGTCAGGGTGAAAGTGTAACACACCCCATACAGTCTCCAATGGAAAGCATAATTTCAAGGAACCAGGCAATTTATGCCATAACCAACCAGTTAAACTACATTAAGACACAGATTGAGGAAAGGTACTTTCAAGGGTCTGGACTTACTTTAAATAAAATAGAGTCTTGTAACATGACCATCTGTTCTTACAAGAGGTGTAAAGGTGGTCATTACACTAAATTACCATTTAAAACAAAAGCAGTAATAAATGTGGAATCAAATGACAATAAATGTTTTCTCTGGTCTTTATTGGCCGCTAAATATCTGAAAGAAAATCCAGAGACGGACTTTGTCCTGAGAGCAGAGCTCGAGAGTACATTCAATATCACTACCGATATGCTACAAATGACTTCGTCACGAGAACAGAGTTCGAAAACTACTGATATCAAAATCAAATCATTTCCTGTATGTATTCAAAAGGATATCCCTAAGATAGAGAGTGATAATAATCTCAAGATTAATGTGTTCAAGTTAGAGAACGAATGGGCTAAGAGCACCTGTGAGGCAAAACTAGAACCTCTCTACCTGTCCAAGAATTATGATGATGATGATGTCATCGATCTGTTGTATTTCAAGGACCATTTCATGTACATAAGAGACATCAATCTTTTCTTCAGGACACTAGCTCATAGAGTGTATCTTTGCAGGAGATGCATGAATTACTTTTACAGGAAGTCAACACTAGATAAACATAAAAAGAAATGTGGAGAACACGATTACTGTAAGATTACTTTGCCTCCACCTAACAGTAAATGGTCACAAATTAAATTTGAAAAACACTCATTCAAAAATAGAGTTCCGTTTGTGATCTATGCTGATTTCGAAGCGATAAGCGAACCTTGTTCTTCTGCCGAAGGCAACATACCAGTAGTATCAGTAGAGCCACCTATGATGAAAGAACCGAGTTCAAAGAAACTTTTTAAACAAAATGCATCAGCTGTTGGTGTTTATGTTCACTCAGACTACACACACCTTTACAGTAGCCAGTATGTGTCTCACAGGGGTGCTGATGTTGTAGATGTGTTCTGTAATTGGTTAATCAGGATGGAAGAACAATTCTCTAATTTATTGAGCTGTAACTTTCCTCTAACAATGACAGATGAAGACTGGCATAAATATCAATTAGAAACACATTGTTACTATTGTAATCAACCTTTGGGTTATGACAAGGTCAAGGATCATGATCACTACTGTGGTAGATATCGAGGTGCTGCTCACAACTCGTGTAATTTGAATGAAAAGAAAGCTATGTTTGTTCCAGTGTTTTTTCACAATCTCAGTAATTACGATTCTCACTTATTTATTAAAGAATTAATGAATAAGCTACCGAAGTACAAGAAACTGAAAATACTTGCCAAAACATCAGAGGAATACATTTCATTTCAGTTCGGTTGTTTCAGGTTTTTGGACTCGTACAGATTCCTGCAGTCCAGTTTAGACAACATAACCAAATCAATGTTGGATGATGATTTTAAAATTACCAGACAGCTGTTCCCAAATACCACTGACTTTAAGCTATTGAGGAAGAAGGGTTCAGTACCTTACTCTTTTTACACATCACATGAAAGCTACAATGTTACTTACCTAGAAAAGTCTATGTTTTTTGACGAATTGAAAAATGAAATGGCACCTGATTCTGCCTATGATGAGGCTAAGGTAATATGGGATCATTTCAAGATCAGGAATCACGGTGAGTTCATTGACCTCTACCTCAAAACTGATGTGATCCTTTTAGCTGATTTATTTGAGAAATTCAGGGATATCAATTTGAACTACTTTCAGATAGATCCATGTCACTGTTACTCGGCACCAGGCCTAACCTGGCAAGCTGGTTTGAAGTACACAGGAATAAATCTAGAACTACTGACTGATACCAACATCTTACTTACTTTTGAGAAAGCAATACGAGGTGGAATTTCGGGTGTTATGGGAACAAGACATGTCAAGGCAGATGAACACCACAAACTACTCTACGTAGACGCAAATAATCTCTACGGCTGGTCCATGATGGAACCTCAACCCTATGGTAGTTTTGAAATGATAGATATTGATCCACTCGAGCTATGCTCTCAGGACAAAGCTCGACTTAACATGAATGTTATCAGTAAAGAGCAGATTATGGCAATTCCAAGTGATAGTGAAGTAGGCTACTTCTTAGAGGTTGATTTGGAGTATCCAGGAAATATTAAATTTAAGTCAAGGAACTTTCCATTCTGTCCCGAATCTCTCTTTATTGAAGATGATGAATTAAGTCCTTACCAGAGAGAGTTACTGGGCGATGATAAAAGATCAAATGTAGAGAAACTAATACTAACACAAAAGGATAAAACTAATTACATAGTGCATTACAGAATGCTACAATTTTACCTAAAGCACGGAATGGTACTTAAGAGGGTTCATTCAGTGATAAGCTTTAAACAATCAAAGTGGTTAGCACCATACATTGATTTTAACACTAAAAGACGTATGGATTCTAAGACTGATTTTGAGAAAGATTACTTTAAATTAATGAATAATGCGTTCTATGGAAAAACTTGTGAGAATGTAAGGAACAGGGTTGAAATTGAATTTGTATCGGACGGGGAGAGAGCCAGGAATGTAATGGCCAATCCCAGGTTTTCATCGATATGCGTATTTGACGAACATAATGCTGCTATTAGCATGAGGAAAACATCAATGAAATTCAACAAACCAATCTACATAGGAGCTTCAGTACTTGAATTGTCTAAATTATTAATGTATGAATTCTATTATGAAGTTCTTCAACCGTACTTTGGTGAGAAAAATATTGAACTGCTGTATCTAGATACAGATTCCTTTGTACTTAACATTAATACTGATGACTTAACTAAAGACTTAAAGGAGTTGAAACACTATTTTGACTTCAGTAATTATCCAAAAGATCATACACTCTATGACACCAGTAAGAAGAAGGTACCAGGCTACTTTAAGGATGAGCTAGGAGGAGTAGAGATGACTGAATTCATTGCCCTGAGAAGTAAGATGTACGCTTACAGGACCAAGACTATGTCTGGAGAGCAAGGATCGACAAAAGATTACGATTCTAAGAAATTGAAGGGTATTGCCAAGAATGTAGTAAGGAGAAATATCTCATTTGATGACTATGTTGATTGTCTTGAAAAGAGTAGGTCATTTTACCACAAGATGAGACACTTAAGATCAGATAAACACCAAATCTATTTGGAAGAAGTTGACAAAAAAAGCCTCAGTCCTTTTGATGACAAGAGGTTCATACTTGAAGATGGAATAAGCACCTTACCATTTGGAATGTATTATGAAGGCTACATAGATTACAGCGATTCAAACTTCGCTTGAGTCGGACTACGTCCAGAGAACAAAGTTCGATTAAACTAATGAATAGGGTGGTGCTGATGGTAGTGTTACTTGGTGAAATTCATCCCTAACACCGAAGTCATGATAATAGTGATAGTGATACACCACATTAGGATTAGGACGTAGTCCGGGTCCTGTTTGATTTACTGAACTTTTAGTTTTTCTAGCATCTCTGTCTGTGCTAGTTTTTTTCCTTCTTCTAAAAAAGTCTTCTTTAAAGACTCTACATCAACAGCTGAACTTGCCTCCCTTTGTTTTTTCCTAATGGCATTTTTCATCGAAATGTATTTCTCCTTCTCCTTGAGAATCAAAGTAAACTCATCTGTAGATATGTGAGAATCGGTTAAGGCTTTACTAACCAAATCATTGATTGTGTTCAGTTTTGAAATTGCCAACATTCTGATATTCTCATGCTTTTCAATTTTCCTTAGAATATTCTTTTTCTCCCAGCCTAAGGCTGATGAAATAATGGCACTACCTATTGTTACGCCACCCAAAGCTAAGCCTATCGGTGCCGTGATGACACCAGCTAGAGCGGAAACACCAACAGATCCGGCTGCTACGCTAGTTAAATTAAGGAAGTGGCTAATGCCAGTAATTACGCTAAATGCTTTTTTGTACTTTGAAAATATCTTTCTTCTAAATTCAATCTCGCTTTCTAAGAAACTCTTAACCTCACATATTTGTTGTAGTCTGAAAGCCTGAGGGTTACTTTCTGTATGCTTTTCAGACCTTTCATAGTTCAAATGACTTTCAGAGTTTAAATTACTTAAATCTGGATAAACCTTATTGTCTCCATCCATTTAATTAGTGGGAATAACTAGAATCAGTTGTTCTGTCATTTCTAGTGTTTAGTGTTGATCCTACAGACACTACAGGTTTTTGAAGTACATTAAATTTTAAAGGTTTTTCTGACCCAACAGGTTTTTCTGTCCCAGCAGGCACAGCAGGTTTTAAAGGTTTTTCGGGACCAGGCTCCAACTTTGACTCTACTTCTGCCTCTAATTCTCTATGAAATCGTTCTAATCTTTCTTTCCAATTACGTGGTCGTTTTGTGTAACCCCAAGTTCTATTCATTTAATTAAGTAAAATAAAATCAATTCACTGCAAAGAGTAAATTTCTTTCAAGTCTATTATTCAACTTAATCATCTCGTTTATGATTTCTGTCTGACTACATATGTTAATGTTCTGGTTCATTCTCATGTTATTATTTAAATTCGATAATCTATCAAGCAGAATCATATTTTCATCACGAAGATAATCCCCGAAATGCTGTGATATCACTATTTTCCAATTTGGTATTACATCCTGGTCTCGAAAGACAAACCAGTTTTCACTTCTCATTTTTACCATGAAATCCATTGACCTATCCAATTGATCCTTAAATAGTGTGTAGTCTACTTTAGCACTCTTCTGTCTGTTTTGTGTTTTAGACATTGGTCTAATGTTAAACCAAGCAAAGCACAGTTCAGGTTTATCTTTGAATTCCTTGATTGGTAAGACATGATCCAACTCTTCTTCTACTATTCGAACTCTGTTCTCGGGACTTTGTCCTATTGGAGATAGACTCCTCTGGTACTCTAACCACTGTGAGAAGAAACTGTCTGTACATCCTAGATTGAATGATGAATTACCGGTCGGACTTCGTCCTGAGAGCAGAGCTCGAGTACACTCTCCCTTAGAAATGCGGTTTAGACCAACTCTAATTTTGTGTCTGTCTCTATTACCATTTTGGTCAAGGTAATCCTTTTTGTAATATGAATTAAAACATGATCTGCAGTTACCTCTATTTCCGTCTTTACCAAATTCACCATCACTTAGTAATTTATTTTCATAACATTTATTACATCCCTTGATTTTACTTGAACCACATTCTTTACAGTAATCAAGTAGTTTATTACGCCTGTTCTTTTCAAAATTAATTTCAGGTTTCTTTTCACAGCACTTAACACAATAAATTGTAGGTCCTGAAATTACTGGTTGTTGCTGATACATAGGTTGCTGCTGAAACATAGGTTGCTGCTGATACATAGGTTGTTGCTGATACACATTGACAGTAGCATTAAATATTGCTCCATCCATTTCTTTCTTTATTTAGTAGGACATTTTTTTTTTAAATTACGTTTTTCGAACTTGTTCTTGTGACTTAAGTCACTTTAGAGACTTTATTTCATTTCAATGATTTGATATCAGAAACTGGTAACCATTCATTGAACTTATCACTGTAACCCTTCCACTTCACTAATCCGTATTTCTTGCCTTTACTGGTCTTGTACCTTAGGATTTTCTCGATCTTGTACTCTAGCTGGTCAGGATTAGGAACATAGCTCAATTCCTCTTCATAGAAATATCCTTGAATTTCTTCTTTGTGGTAATCCTCAAGCTGGTAGACGATAGGGTGAGTAAATATGATCTGTTTGATTTGGAAAACCTCCTCAGTGTAGTTGGGCATGTAACCTTTACCGAAAATGGACTTGTACTTTGAAATTCTTACACTGTTACCTACTTTGTACTTTGGATCACCAAATGTCTCTTTGAGGTGAAGACCGTAAAGATTGTACCACACTGTTACTTCGTTTTCCATCTTTCTGGCGTCTACAGGTTTCATACCTATTGATGAGTGAAATGTGTTATTGTAGCCGCTGACCAGGTCATCCAGAACGTCAATCCACTTGTCAGTCTCCTTAGCGGTGAAATAACGCCACATTTTTTCTTTAAGGGTTCTATTGAATCTCTCTACTACTGCTGCCTTCTTATCAGATTTTGTGGAGAACCATTCTATGTCATTTTCTGTTAAGAGTTCCTTGAAGTGTTTGTTGTAAAATTCTTTACCGTCATCAAACTGGATTTTCGTTGGTTTTGCTTCCTCAAATATCACTTTAAATGCATCTCTGATTTCTTCTCCCCTCTTACTCTTAACTGCTAGAGCCCAAGAAAAACGACTAAATAGATCTATGACTGTTAAAATGAATCTGAAACCCTTATTCTGTTTCTCAAATTTTTGCATGTCAACCAGATCTGCTTGCCATTGTTGATCGATGTACGATACCATTGTCTTCCTGAAGGTGAATTTCTTAATGGCCGGTTTGTGTAGTTGGTGAGTTGGTAGTGTTTCTAGAAATTCTTTAACTTCTTTTTTTTTAAAAAGTTTTCCTGAGCGGGACTTTGTCCCTAACAACGAAGTTGTGCTCTGCTCTCGTGACGAAGTCATATCTTCCTTGACCTGTTTCCAGATTTTACTCAAAGAACTGTAAGCCACGGGACTCTCGGGGTTGTAGTACAAATCCCTTAGATACTGCTGTGTGTCATCCTTTACATTCATTTAAATGAGTGAAGTATTTATTTACGAGCCACACAATATGTTAATTTCTGGTGTTACCAATTGTGGTAAGACATATTTTGCCCTTGACCTCTTAGAAAAGGAGTATCGGCACAAGTTCCAGAACATAGTAATTTTCTGTCCAACATATTTCAACAATAAGACATATGAAAGGAAATGGATTTACCAAGACAAGAACGTCTACATAGTTAATCCCGAAGCTGTGGCCAGTAATTTGGACCTTGTGCTTCAGTTTGCTACTCTGACCTTTGCTGGTTCTAACACATTATTCCTCATTGATGACTGTGCTAATTTGAGAGACACAAAAAAGAAGGTGTCCGAGTTATGTAATCTTGCCTTTTCCGGCAGGCACTACAATCTCACTGTTTGGTTACTAGTTCAGAAGTACAATTCAGTTGTCAAGGACTACAGAGAGAACATAAGAATTTTAGTATTATTTTTTAATAAGGATGAATCAGCCATGAAAGATGCCTTAGAAGAAAACAGTGTTATTCCTAAGGAGAAAAGACAGTACTACATAGAAGAACTTAAGATGAAAAAAGGATCAAAACTGATCATTAGACTACAACATCCATTTGGATTTACTCTTTCACATCAAAAATCTTAGTCCCGCTTCTCATCGAGCTATGCTCTCAGGACTGTGTCCGATCAGTTGTCTTAGTCTTTCTAACCCTAGTAAAATAATAAATTATTAACCCTAAACCACTAAGTCCTAGGATAATCCATAGGTACTCGTATTTCTTCATTTCATCACTAGGTTGGTAGTAATCACTTAATTGTGGTCGCTGAGGTAGTACAATAGTTCTTTCTGGATGTAAATGATTGTAAACAGTAAGTGCTGAATCAGTATTGTTAAAATCAATAGAAGCGTCTCTTTCTCTCTTTAATTCAAGATTAACGAAGTCAATGGTACTTTTCCTATGCTCCTCCCATTCGGTTGAAGCTTTTTGTAATTGCTCCTGAGCCAAATCATGTCTTTTCACTTCAGTCTCATAGCCATTCTTGTCTAGTTTTTTAAAAAGGTAACCGGATCCAGTGAATGCTAATCCATTGATTATTGCAGATCCAAATAACATGCCAATGCCAGCCATTTAATTCCAATGAATTTTAATTTCAATGATGTGTCCCTGAGAGCATAGCTCGAGTTAATACCAATTGGTACTGTACATTATGACCATTAAGATCGATGATGTCACCTTTTTCATCAGTTAAGCGAATATTCAGCTTATTGAATCTTGGTTTACAGGGAATTGCTATTGGTTTCTCAAATGTGTATGCTATTAAATCCCCAAAATTAGCTTCCTTTATTGGTCTTGTGGTTAGCACATCAGATGCTTCACCATTACTTAATACACTATTAGATTCGATTATGTCACAGTGAAAAACAAAATGGTTAATTGGTCTAAAATTGATGGGTTTCTCGCTTACAACATCATCCTTACTTTTATTGTCTAAAGGGTAAGGCCATTCTGATTTCATGCCAAATAATTCATTACTTTTACCAATAAAATAGATCTGATAATGCGCCTCATTTTTTCTCTTTAGGAAGTGTAAGATGGCCTTACCTGTTGGTTCTTCAAGGTCAAATCTGACAGCACCTCTACTCATACTATTTTCTTTCAACTTATCCGCAAATACTTTTGAAAAGCTCTGTAGGTCATAGAGACCATCTGGTAGCGTAATCTCTGCCACATCAAACCCCTTAACTTTGATTCGGTTATTCTCCCTGGCTGCACTTATGTTGTAGAATGTACAAGGTATTACTGCAAAAGTTAAAGTGATGCTACATGCATCCTGAATTTCAGTCTTGAGATTGACTGTTAAATCACTTGAACTCTGATCTGGATAGTCACTTGAATCTATGTTCATTACAGTAACCATTTACTTAAGCAAATTTTCGTTTTCAAATTTACCTTTTATCAAATAAGTAAATTATTCTTACTTCATAATATTTCTGGGTAGGATTCCTTGATCGTAAAGGTACTCTAATGTTCCATTACTAATAGCTACAGTTCCTCCCAGTTTAAGAATTTCCTCTAGGTTGGCCTGACTTGGGGGACCAATATTGATTCTCAAGAACCTTTTCAGTAACATAGAGTAAACAATTGTTGTTGATGCCAACAGTAAACTTTGATACAGTGTATTTATGATATCTTTCTTTCCTGGTGTATCCATTTAATTACTTAGAAAATCACTAGTAAAACTCATTTATCTAGTATTCAGTATTTAATTTAGTGTTGTACGAACTTTGTTTCAGTGTTGGAGCGAACTTTGTTCTTGCAGCACCTCAGTGCTGGAGTGAAGCAATCTGAGAATTCTGGATGTTTACCTGGGCGTCAGAAACCACGAATATGTGCATTTTGTATGGTCCCTTTCCAGATTTCTTTGTAATAGATAATTGAATACCATCTTTTGTGTTCTGGAGCTTCTTTCCTGATCCGTGAAGACGATTATCCTCAGAAGTTCTCAGGTCCAACCATAAACCATAGTGATTAGAATCACCATAGTATTTTTCCATGGTCATGTTACAGTCATGAGTTTTCTTCAAATCTTCAGACATAAAATGTTTCTTGATCTCCTCCCATTGATCCATCATTCTCATTCCTTCTGGGAACACCTGATTGGCAACACCCTCTATTGTGATCTGCACTTTACTTATGTTAGGGTTTTCAAACTTCTCTGAATCTCTAGCTCCATCAACATAGTCAGACACAAATAGTAATAATAATCCTTTAATAGACATTCTTGGAAAGTTGATGTTCTCATTAATTAGTGTTTCATTAGCAGTAACATTGACTGTCTTAAAATGGTCTACCCAATCATAAAATATTGAGAATCCAGAATTGTACTTGTTACTCAATTGACTAGCAATCATTTTGTTGGCTACGGTATCATATTCAAAACAAATATTCTCTAGTTTGTAGGCCATGCTAGCTGTGGTTGTGGTGACTATGATTTCCTCCTTTGGTGCTAAAGTTATTTCAATGATAACATCTTCTTGAATTGGAAACTTGTAAAATGGAGCATGATGATGGAATAGTTCAAAATCTAATGGTATTTTGTACTTCTTGTCAAACACTTTCTTTAAAGTCTTTTCATTAGCTGTTTCTCCAGTGACATCAGCTTCAGCGACTCCTGATCTTAATTCTCTAAGATTTTTTGACTGAATACCCTGAAAAACTCTATCATTTCTTTCTTCTTCTGTAAACCACAGATCTTTAAATGTAGAATAATGACTGTATTCGTCAAGGTCAAATATCTGCTCTGTTCCCCACTTAACCACCATCTTTGAGATTAGGTTTCTACCAAGATTATTTAAAACACTATTTTTAGAATCACCAGAAATGGTTACATCAGCAGACAGATAAAGAGATTTAGGTACAAAGAATGTATTCTCTCGCAATGCCGGTATTCTAACATACAGTGTTTCTTTGGGGTTAGCAGATGATGGGTTATGAGTAATGATATGATGCTGCCTCTCAGCTTTTAAACCAAGTGGAATCTTATGTGCCCTTTCGGTATTTAATAAATATCCTGTTGCCATTTTCTATTTATTTACTAGTAAAATTATGTACATGCAGTGAACAGTGCCAACATCATATATCAGGTAAAATGCACGGAAAAAAGCTATTGACGTGTACTTTCTGTTGGAATACAGTAAGTCATGATTACATTAACCCATTGAACTCTAGTATTCCCTTACCATTTCACTGCAACGCTTCACTGGGAATCTCATGAATGAACCATTTCATTGCAACGCTTCACTGAAGAATGATAGAAAGTGTATATTGTGGTGGATTGGTTCTTTGGGGGTTGCAGGCTAATTTAGGGCAAAAGACCTGTAAGGGCTTTTGGTCAAAATAGCTTAGAATTACCTACGTTCCTACCAACGCTTTTTACACTTTCTATGATTATGTCATAGCTTAGGTGGCGCCAATGTAGCAGTATAAAAGGGACTGGGTTTCTGCTCAGGTCATTTGCCAGCTTAGAGCCATCATGGGGAAGTCAAAGGAGTACTCTCAAGATCTGATAGAGTAGCCTGTCCACTAGAACCAGTCTGGTACTTCACTAAGAGCCATTTTCAAGCAGCTTGATATGCCACGGGCGTCAGTTCTGACAATAAAGCGGAAGTACAGGGACCCAGGGACAACAGCAACCTTACCAAGGTCAGGAAGAAAGCGCAAGCTGACAGCCAAAGATGAGCCCACATTGGTTAGAAAGATGCACATTAACCCCGAGACGACCAAGAAACACCTCTGCCAGGAATTAGAAGCTACATAGACAAATGTGTCACTATCCACTGTCCAGAAGGTCTTGCATCGTAGTGGACTACGAGGCTGCAGGGCAAGAAAGAAGCCTTAACTTCAAAAACGCCACCGGGAAGCAAGGCTGAAGTTTGCGAGAGAACATGTGGGCAAATACAGAGCCTTCTGGAGGAGTGTTCTTTGGTCTGATGAGACTAAAAGCGAAGTCTTCGGCCACAACTACCAGCAGTACGTTTGGCAAAACGGGGGGGGGGGGTAATCCAAAGAACACCGTACCGACTGTGAAGCACGGAGGTGGCAGCATTATGCTATGGGGATGTTTTGCTGCGGAACCTTGACAAACATGCCACAGGTTTTCCCATAAAGTCATGATGACAGATTGGACATGACAAGTAAAGTCTAAACAATCTCAAGGTCAGAAAAGAATTCGGTGATGGAAACTTGGTCACACACATACCTTAGCTTTGACTGACTTCCTATTGTTCACAGGTTGAGAAGTTGCCTCAGGCCTACTTGCTGGTGCAGCCTGTAAAAGAGAAGGCAAACACATCTGGGTCAGACGGTCTAGCAAAGAGGTCACATGCCACAATCTGAAGATTATTGTCAGTCACTTTTAGTGGCAGTGTATCTGCTTCTCAATCTTTTGGGTATTATTTGTACCTCTGCATACAACCATTGGCAATGAAATCGGAAAAAAAAATTCAAAGATGGCTGCTATGCAGCCAGAATTTTCGCAAAGATGAAGAAGTTAAAATTTAGAATGGCAATTCCCAATGATGCTAACATTGCACGATAATATATCGCCAGGTCTGCTTTGTATCCCCATTTTACTATTTCTGTCATGCAGACATGGCGCTAATTTTAATTACCCTTTAAAAAGTGGCAGTACTGTACTGTCATCATAATCATTGTGGGTCCACTTTTAATAACCATTCCTGGTCCTCAGTTGTTCAGTTACAATAACAGCGTGCGTGAGAAAGTCACTCATAATTCATTAACTAAATCAATGTACTGGTAGGCCTGGCCTGGTGGGCTGCTAAGCTTCTGTAAATGCAGTGCTAGATACCATGGCTATCTACATTTGTACCATACCATCATCTTCTCACGATGTGGCAGTACAACAGACAGTTTCGAGGAAGACCCTGACCAAACTCCTCGCATGCGTGGAGAGTGTCCAGAACAATACGAGAAGGAAACGGGAAAGAGTCACAGTTGCATCCTTTTTTTTCACAATCCAAATGCCAATTTTGTTTGCACATGTACCAAGTTTGAAGGGAACCTTTTCAGAGTAAGCCTATGACTGTAATGTATTTGCTGTAGTAAAAGTCCAGATTTCCAAGATTACGTAACAACTTGGACAAAACTATAGCCTCGCTATACGATACTCGCATTTACTCGCATGATTTTGGCATCGACATTATTCAATTGTGATTGTCGTCACACTGTGGGCTTATAATAAACCGTGAGATGCACTTAATGATTACCTACCCATATCGCGATATCACAAGTTTGCATCTCACAGTTTATGTGATTTATAATAGCCCACACTGTCACTGCGTCTGCATGGCCATGGCCATGATGGCCCGTGAGTGTGAGTGTCAGTGAGTGTGCTCACCTAACATAACATTAACAATAATACCAATACTAGTAATAGGCCTACCCATCTCCTATAGGTGAAACAAGCAAACAAATCAAGATTCCGCTTATCTTAAATGTCAAGGGTCCATAAATAACTTTATACCTCTGTCAGTCTGCACAGCAGCTGCCTTCTGTTCATGCATTTCATTTCAGTTACATTCGATGCACCATGTGCAAAGGCATATGTTATAGACATTGTATGCAGGCTGTACCGAAAGGGGCTGGCTGGTTTGGTTGGCCAAACGCCGCCAATGTCGATTATGTAAAGAAAACTTCACAATAATATTTATACCTGCTAAATCTTCATTAACCATGCTATTACCTGTATCATTATTGTTACTGGTAGAATCCATTTCGTCCCGATGGTAAGCGATATATCACGACAAATGAATTGAGGTCCGACTCTTAAGAAATTCTGCTAACCGGGCATTTCGCAATATTGAGACCAGAGGCGCTGATTTCGTCACTTTCGCAATGCAGTTGGCGTCGTGATTATGTTCGGTTGACTCATCACCCAGCGAAATAGGAAAAAGTAGGCCTATCATCCTGAGCTTGGGGGCATTTCCAATCAAACGTGAGGCGGAGAGAGTAAAAAAATCAATGTGCAGCCAAAGCGTGGTGGTGGTTGGGGTCCGTGGGCGGGCACGTTTATGGGTGGGGATCAGGGGAGGGTACTCTTCCACTATCTTCCTTGTGCTTGCAAGCTGACTCGGGCTGATATCTTCAGAGGACTACAATGACGATTACACTGGACCGATGTAGAAGTTTAAAATGTCCTAGGATAGAATGTCCGGGAAACAAAGGATTCTATTATGCGCTTCAATCTCTGAGCTATTGCATTGTCAGTCATGGTCTCGATAGACCAGATAATAGGACCATAAAAATATTATTATTATAGCAGAATACAATAGGGCCGGACACTTTTTCCAGGGGATATTTTCTACTTTTACACCGGCAGTTCGTACTGGTCGGGGCGCACGGTCGGAGCGCATAACGGGGACGTCAAAGGCAGATGTTCGGTAATTCAAAGCATTGCCTGCACTAAAAAGGGTAGGGCCTAAATGCGGGGTCTATGGTGGAATCGGAGGGGGGCGGGCGGGCGGGCGCCCGGGGAGCGGGGACGAGCGGGCAGTGACCACATATTAAACAAACGATCAACAACCTAACCTCCTTCACTATAACGGACTCCTGATTGGCTCTTCATTAATCGTAGAATGCCCACGATATAAAAGCCAGATGTCAATCGTACATATACCACGTTTGTTTGTACGTTGCATCTGCTCACTTGGAAATACTTCTCCAATGGTTTTATTAATTTCTTTGATGGCCAAACCTCTCGAAGCGATTTGCTAACCAACTGGCGTAAACCGCCTACCGTATTTTATTGTCTCCTTGCTCTGTCCTTTACCCATATCTTTAATAGTCCGTACGGGTGATAATAGAACGCTATTAGTTAGCATTACTAGTCTGCGCTCTGTTCCATATTTACTTTGTTTCGACGGTATCCCAATATGCCAATAATGACGGAAACAAAGGTCACCGTATTGATCTTTGTGACAGTTTTGAAGGAGCCAGAGGAGAGCATCTGTCTCTAATAATGTCACGCTGGAAAGTAAGTTTTTGTTTTTATGTAAAAGTAAATTCGCTGATGCCTTTCGATATCTCGAAATGTAAAAAAACGCGGGATCGAAAACATTTCCAACCGCGTTCTAGGCTTGGGAAAGACGCGATATAGTGCAAGGAATCCATTCTTTATCCTTTTATAGAATAAGATATGACCTTGTCGACTGACGCAATAATATCCATGGGCAACTAGTTCAAATGTGTGCCAACTTTTCAGTTTATAAGGCGCCTCTTGCCCGCGTATCCAAGTTATATTAGATACGGTGAGAGTCTGACGACGCCAGGTCCGTTTGAGAACACAACCTATTACTAGTCGCTTTATAGGCTTAGGAAAGACACGATATAATGCAAGTAATCCTTTATCTGGCCTATTTAGAGTAAGATATGACCTTGTCGGCTGAGGCAATAATATCCCTGGTCAGGCTGTCTTATTGTTTGCCAACTATTCAGTTTATAAGGCGCCTCCTGCCCGCCTATCCAAGTTATATTAGATACGGTGAGAGTCTGATAACGATGACGCAAGTTCTTTCTGAGAATACACCCTATTATAATGGCTTTTTTCAGGAATTGCGGCTGGGTAAACCTGGATCACAAAGCTGAACATGGGTGCTGACGAGGTAGGAGTATTGTGTCAAAATGACGACTTGATAACTTAAACAACTTAAGTGCAACCGGTTTGTATCCATTTCCCCGGCGCACGTATTTGATCAGCCGTAATTTCCCGTTGTAAATATTACTGAACATTTCCCTAAAAGGAGAGGAAACAGACACATTGTCAACAAGTACGTAAACATTCCTTTGTTCAGGTTGGTAGACAAGTATACTTCTTAATCCCTAATAGTATGAATTACTACCACAATTTGTGTCAGGTTTGACTTTGAGACGGATTATTGCTATACCACGATCGAGTCTTGGCATGTGATAAAACATTACCTCTAGTTGATACATAAGCCATCCTCTAGTAATCTTCACATCCTCCCTCTCGAAACATGTTGCCATCTCACTATGCAGTCGGCAAACATGGCCGCCATCATGCTCTCGAGTATTGATAGTTTTGCAACTTAGCACCAAGAAGCAAACAAATGCGCAATGACACCTCGACCGCATGTTTTTATCATCAAAACTTGGCTGAATTATTTCTCGATCATGTGTAACCTTCTTGTAAAACCTGCTTTGGGTTTGGACCATTGTCAGTTATTGCCGAAAATGTACGAGACCACTATATCAAACACAAGGCATGATCATGACCACTGGGCAGTATTAATCAACGTTGCATTAATTCATCCAACAACTTGACCTAATTCAATCAAAGATCTGATTGGCTTATTCAAACAACAACATTTCAACATGAGAGAGCATCAGAACTATTTCTGTGAAGCCGAAATAGTGCCGATATTTTACAAATACATGTATTTCAATTTTATAACAAGCATTATTGCCGGCTGTTACTGTAGAAGAATTATAATGAAACACACCGTGGCAACACCTTGGATACTTTCATTAGAATTTGTTAATTCGGGTTTTCCGTGAAGCAGGAAACCGCTTGACAACAAGTGGTCCGTTTCAGCCAATCGACTGCTCGGAGTCGAAAGTGCACCCTGCTTTATGAAATTTGGTACTATATATTATATGTACTTCCTGTAATCACCTATGCGCCGTCGACGTAACCGCAATAGCTCACCTACCGATCCCGATGGCCTAGTGGACCAGGCGACCGCCTCATAAATTGAAGGTCGAGCAGTCACCGGTGACTACAGTTCACCGTGCTTTATGAATAGTGTTACTCAACTTCCTGAGGTGTCACTTTCTTGACGGGCGAATGTGTTGAAAGGCGCTGCTGCTCAAAGGCGTTGCCGCAAGTGCTCAAATACCGAAGGTCGAGCTGACGCTGGAGTCGAAGGAACACCGTGCTTCATGGAATACGGCACTCTACTATCAAAACACTCTCCCTAGTTCAGGCAATGAGGCTACGCATCGCTTTATTGATCAGCAGAAACACAATGTTTTTTTCACGATATTGTATCCGATATTTCACTTGCATCGATCGAGATTGGATTGAAACTGAATGCCGTATATTTGGGAGAAAATGCTCTCTAGAAAATTAGTTTTTGAAGATATCCGGTTCCCCCCCCCCCCCCGCCCCGCCCCCAAAAAACGTACGGAGCGTTAACCCGAAATGTCATGAAAGATGGAATTCGTTAAATTTTGCATCCAAATATTATCGATGGGTTCTTGTAGTTTCAACGATTTCAGTATTTCTTCTCTCTTGTAGTGAGGGAACAAGAAATACATACATGTAGTCCTAGTGAAATGTTGTCATTGCGACGAGTTGTAAATTCTTATACATTTACAAACTTTTAAAAAATTACTTAAAAAAAGCTTAATACACATTTTAAAATAATATTTTGCCATATGATACAAAACCTTCATAAATCATCAGAAAGGTTTTTAAGACAAGAAATATAAATCCTCAAATGAACAACGTTTCCATGGAAACCGATCGGCTCCACCTTTTCGACCAATAATGATTTGCAAAATGCATGGCCGTACAAATTTCATGTCAACAAGTTCACTCAAACCGTTGTAAAATGATGACTTTATCCAATGGCCTTTTACGGTAAAGAAACTCCTAATTATATTAGAACCTCTTGGTAATATCCATGGAAATTAGTTGAGTTAATAGACTCTTGCCCTGCACATCAATCGTGCCGGCTGAATCATATAAATAGATACTATTAACATTGTGGCGGTGTAGTTCCCATTGTTTGCCCTCTCACTTCACACCATGTCAGTAAGTTTTATAAGTGCGGGAGGGCGTGCGGTAAGGAAAATGGCCAAACTGACGTCATCACCCCGGCTATTCAGATCTCAAAACAAACGGGCAAGTCCAATTCTGACGAGAGCTGCTGATGCCCGATTTTATATGCACCCAGTGAAGGTTTTTCAATAAAGCACCAGAAAATCTCTACAAATGTCAAGAAAGCACCTGACCACGAACGATTAATGCCTCCCTTTGGATCTCCGAACAATAACCAAGAGATTGACATTGAAGAGATTGAATTCTCAGTTTTAGTTTATGTTGTTGTTTGCCCACGCAATTGATATAGCCTATAGGTCTTCGATGGTTTTGTGTGATCTGCTAACTCGGAAATCCTACTCGAATGGTTTTACTTATTTTTGTGATGGCCATACCTCTCGAAGCGATTTGCTAATCAACTGGCGTAAACCGCCTAGCGTATTTTATTGTCTCCTTGCTCTGTCCTTTACCCATATCTTTAATTGACCGTACGGGTGATAATAGAACGCTATTAGGTAGCAGTAATATTCTGCGTTCTCTTCCATATTTACTTTGTTTCCGTGGTATCCCAATATGCCAATTCCTGACCGAAACAAAGGTCACCGTATTGATCTTTGTGACAGTTTTCAAAGGAGCCAGAGGAGAGCATATGTCTCTGATAAATGTTACACTGGAGAAGAAGTTTTTGTTATCGTGTAAAAATAAAGTCGTGGATGCCTTTTGATAGTTCGAAAAGTAAAAACAACGCGGGATCGAAAACACTTCCAATCGCGTTCTAGGCTTAGGAAAGACACGATATAATGCAAAAAATCCTTTATCTGGCCTATTATAGAGTAAGATATGACCTTGTCGGCTGACGCAATAATATCCCTGGTCAGGCTGTCTTACTGTTTGCCAACTATTCAGTTCATAAGGCGCCTCCTGCCCGCCTATCCAAGTTATGTCAGATACGGTGAGAGTCTGACGACGCCTGGTCCGTTTGAGAACACAACTTATTACAATGGTTTTTTTCAAGAGAAGCGGCTGGGTAAACATGGATCCCCTAGCTGAACATGGGTGATGACGAGGTAGGATTATTGTATCATAACAACCAGATAATATCTCAAGCAACTTAAAGACAACCGGTTTATATCCTCTTCTCCGGGGAACGAGGTGGAGCAGCCATAATTTCCCGTTGTGAATATCATTGAACATTTCAGTAAAACGAGAGGAAACAGACACATTATGAACGAGTGCGTAAACATTCCTTTGTTCAGGTTGGTAGACAAGTATATTTCTTAAGGCATGAACATGTCCTCTATCATCTCGATGAACAAATAGTATCGAATTAGAATTGTCATCAAACATAAACAGCCTGGCTTCATATTTACTCAAAATGACTGATACGGGGGGGTTGAAAAGGACTGGTTCAGAAATTCGGTACGCTTGGGTCCTTTTTTCCTGAAAGAGCAGTTGTTAAAGTGTAAGTAGATGAGAGCTGCACTGCTTTTCATTCTTGTTCCCACAGTACAGTGATACTTTAACCAGGGACCAAGAAACTTCTGGACGGAATGCCATATGGTATGATTTACTGCCACAATTAAAATCATGTTTGGCTTTGAGACGGATTTTAGCCTAACCACGATCGAGTCTTGGCATGTGATAAAACCTTACCTCTAGTTGATACATAAGCTATCCTGTAGTAATCGCTACATCCTCCCTCTCCAAACATGTTGCCTTCTCACTATGCAGTCGGCAAACATGACCGTCATTATGCCCTGGGGTGTTAATAGTTTTGCAACTTAGCACCAAAAAGCAAACAAATGCGCAATGACACCTCGACCGCATATTTTTATCAGCAAAACTTGGCTGAATTATTTCTCGATCATGTGTAACCTTCTTGTAAATCATGCTTTGGGTTGGGATCATTGTCAGTTATTGCCGAAAATAAACGAGACCACTATATCAAACACAGGGTATGATCATGACCACTGGGCAGTATTAATAAACGTTGCATTAATTCATCCATTATCTTGACCTATTCAATAAAAAATCTGATTGGCTTTTTCAAACAACAACATTTCAACATGAGAGAGCATCAAAACTAAATCTGTGAAGCCGAATTAGTGCCGATATTTTACAAATGCATGTAATTCAATTTGATAAGAAGCATTATTGCCGGCTATTACTGTAGAAGAATTATAATGAAACACACCGCGGCAACACCTTGGATACTTTTATTTAATTTCCCGTTTGTAAGCAACATATTGGCGATGATCGCTCGACCGGACAATTGATCCGGGTATTTCCGAGTATGATTAGGACAAGCGAACATTGCCGAAAGGAAGAGGACTAAACTAAATGGGGGACTGCCGTACGAACGCACAAACTGAATCCAAACATGCTCGCTGCAGTGACGGCACACTCTCCACAAGTTGAACCTCTGCTCGATATGATTCATTATGATATTTGATTCATTTCTCCTTCCTTTTGCCATCTAAAGTGGATCCTATTATCACTTGAATTACCCTGAAACAGCGTGGTATTCAAATTACAATACCGGCTACTGGCCGCCGGATATTGACAATAGACCCGACGAAAATCTTTGTTGATTAGTGAAACTAAGGGGCGAATTATTTGAAAGGCGCTGCTGCAGTTTCTTTGAAATTATTGCTGACGAATCTTAAAATTTCCTGCGTCATTATATCATGCGGATGAACGAAATCAATATACAGAGGTTTAGAGTTTTTCGGACAAATTTGTTCCATAGGAATCGAATTCTCCATTCAAATGTCGGTAAGAAACGGCATTCGCATGATATTTGGAGCCTACATGCCGTCGACGTAACCGCTCACATAGCGATCTCGATGGCCCAGTGGCTCAGGCATCCGCCTCAGAAATGGAAGTTCGAGCAGTCGTGGAAGTCGAAGGTACACCGTGCTTTATGAAATTTGGCACTGTACATAGTTATGCACTTCCTGTAAACACCTATATGCCGTCGACGTAACCGCAATTGTTCACCTACCGATCCCGATGGCTCTGTGGCCCAGGCGACCGCCTCATCAATGGAAGGTCGAGCAGTCGTGGAAGTCGAAGGTACACAGTGCTTTATGAAATAAGCACTCTACTATTAAAACACTCTCCCTGGTTCAGGAAACGAGGCTACGCATTGCTTTATTGATCAACAGAAACATGATGTTTTTTTCAAGATGTTGTCTCCGATATCTCACATGCATCGATCGAGTGCGGATTAAAACTAAATGCTGTATTGTTGGGAGACAATGCCTAGGAAATTAAATTTTTTCTTTCTTGTAGGGAGGGAAACAAGAAATACATACTGTTACGATAGGTCTTAGTCAATCACACAAAACGTAACACAAAACGAACTACACAAGTCCATTGCACAAATGAACACAAGATCGATTCAAAGAACTACCGATAAGTGTATTTAAAACTGGTACAAAAACTATTATAACGAATTTACATCTTTTGAAAGTAACACCATCTTACCCGGCAACTTGCGTCGTCTCCAACCAATTCATAACCGGCCGGGATGACCGAAGACAACCGAAGGATGTCACATCCCCCCCCCCCCCACTTAAAAAGTTTCATCCCTGATGAAACTAACTCACAAGGAATACTTAGTACCAAATCACCATAAAAATAATCACCATTCTCACAGACACAATACTACTAAAAAAAACACCTTACAAGCATCTTTTACAACCGAAATAGTCTAACAGTCACTCGACTGTGCCACAAAATTATCTGTGCAAGTACAAATATTGTTTATATAACAACTACAATGCAGTCAGAACCAGTATTTGAGAAAGTATCAAGCTGCTGATAATAAAGTAATACTTCACAAGTACACTTAGACATACTTAATATACAAGTGCAGAATGTACATAATGCTAAATATTCTCTTGACCATGAATTCCGCATTCATCATACAAAGTCTCGAAACAGTCCAATGAAAGTCTCTTTGTTATCAAATCACTTATCCAGTCTCGATAGAGCGTCTGCCAACACATTATCACGTCATTTAATGTGCTGAACCTCCAAATCGTATTGTTGCAATGCAAGACACCATCGCATAAGTCTCTGATTGTTATTTTTCATTTTTGCCAAGAACACTAACGGGTTATGATCCGTGAACACTTTCACAGGAAAACTAGGCGAGTTCAAGTACACAGCAAAGTACTCCAAAGACAAAACCAAAGCAAGTGTCTCCTTTTCAATAGTGGAGTAGTTAACCTGGTGCTTATTTAGTTTCCGAGAAAAAGTAACACACCGGACGGTCAATGCCGTCTTGACCTTCTTGCATCAAGACCCCCCCCCTTCCCTAATGGCATGATCACTGGCATCAGTTGCAAGCATGAACGGTTTGGCATAATCTGGTGCTAACAGAACAGGCTCACTGACCAACACAGCCTTTGCTTTCACAAAGCTATCCTGACGTTCACGGTTCAACAAATTGGTGAGCGGAGCTACCACCTGGGACAAGTTTGGGCAGAATCGCCGGTAGAAACCTATCATACCGAGAAATCGCATCAACGATTTCCTATCATGAGGCGGTGGGTATTCCTCCATCACCTTGACCTTCGCTTCGTCTGGTCTCACCTGGCCGAATCCTAACTTATGCCCTAGATAGAGAACCTCAGCGTGGACAAACTCGCTCTTTACCAAATTTATGGTCAGATTAGCCTCTGTGCATCTATAAAAAAATGCTCGCATTGATGCCAAGTGTTGTGCAAATGTGTCATGCCCCAAAATTGCATCATCCTGGAACGACTCGCAACCATCCACCCCTGTAAACACCTTATTGATCAATCTCTGGTATGTACTTGAAGCACCTTTTAGACCAAAAGGCATGACTTTATACTGGTAAAGACCATTTGGAGTTGCAAAAGCTGTGAGCTCCTTAGCTCTGTCTGTCAAGGGGATAGCCCAGTATCCCTTGAGCATGTCAAAAGTTGTAATGAACTTAGCCTTGCCCACTTTTTCAATGCAGTCGTCAACACGCTTGTTTGGGAAACTGTCGCCCTTTGACAAAGCATTGAGGCGCCGAAAATCTTGGCATAGCCGATACTGACCATTCTTTTTTGGCACTAAAACACAAGGTGAGCTCCATTCTGAATTGCTAAGTTCTACTAAGTCATTTGCCAACAAATATTGGACTTCCTCATCTTGCGATTCACTTTTTTTAGGATTTACCCTATATGGATGTTGTTTGACAGGTTTTGCAACTCCTACATCAATATCATGTTGGATGAGAGGGGTCTGAGTAGGCACATCCCCGAATAAATGCTTGTATTCAAGAATTAGCCCATTGACCGCTTTGCGATGAGCAGGATTCTTGATGTGGCCAAGTTTGGCATCAAGGTTTTTCAAAACATCTGAATTTCGCAGCTTTGGCGAACAATCCGCTTTTGCTCCAAGACCCGACTCACTTTCATCGCCCTCAACATCCGTCAACAACAAAACAGGTTTACAGGATTTGTCAACATTCTCATCATCGTTACCATTATACTTTTTAAGCATGTTGACATGGCAGAGTCTGTTTTTCTTTGTGCGATCTGGAGTACGCACCACATAATTTAGGTCATTGACCTTGCGCTCAATAAAATATGGGCCAGAAAACTTGGCCTGCAGGGCTTTTTCGCGTAATGGAAAAAGCACTAGGACCTGATCCCCAGGACTGAAAGTCCTTTCCCTGCTCTTCTTGTCGTACCACGACTTCATCTTTGATTGCGTTTCCCCAAGATTAGATTCTGCCATCTCGCCAGCTTCAGACAACTTTAGTCTAAAGTCTGCAACGTAGTCCAAAAGATTCACTTCCTTGTCTAAATCATCTTCATTTAGCCATGATTCTTTTAACAATCTGAGAGGACCACGGACTCCATGTCCAAACACAAGTTCAAATGGACTGAACCCTAAAGACTCCTGCACGCATTCTCGTGCAGCAAATAACACTAAAGGTACACCTTCATCCCACGACTTCTTATGGTCAAAACAGTATGCTGTTAACATGTTTTTTAATGTGGCATGGAACCGTTCCAATGCACCTTGGGATTCTGGGTGGTAAGCACTGGAAGTTAGGTGGTTAATCCCCAACTGATCCATGACTTGGGCAAAAACCTTGGACATGAAATTGGACCCTTGGTCCGACTGTAACGCGTGCTTTGGTAACCCTACCCAGCTGAAGAATTTTACCAAACTTTTTATGACAGACTTGGCTGTTATATTCCTCAGAGGGAATGCCTCTGGGTCCTGGTTGAGGTACACATGATTGTCAACAGGTACTGGTTTCGACTAGAAGTCGTAGGAAGCGGACCTACACAGTCTATCAAAATCTTTGCAAAAGCTTCCCCTACAGTAGAAGGAATAGGATGGAGTGGAGCGGGAGGGATACCTGGTTAGGTTTGCCAACCATTTGGCAGGTGTGGCATTGTCTACAATACCGTACAACGTCAGATCGAAGACCTGGCCAAAAAATTGCATTAATATGCGATGGTAAGTTTTTGTTTTGCCTAGTGTGCACCCATTGGCGAACCGTGGGCCATTTTCAGTACTTCTGATCTGCGTGATTTTGGAACCACAATCTGGTGTCTATAGCGCCAGCGTTCATCACAAGCTGCATTAGGAGGTCGCCAACTCCTCATTAGGACGACAGATTTTTTATAGAAAAACACTGGTTCCTTCCCCGCTCTTACACAACTCCCTGATCTCTGGATCACCGTCCTGCTCTTTGATCAGGAGATCTATACTAGTAGGCAAAACACTGACGTTGTTACAATTGCCCTCAACGTCAGTTGACGGGTTACCGGAACAATCTTTTCCGACAGTACTAGCATCTTCTATGATTACACAGTCATCATCACTATCATCTATCACAATAGGCTCTTTCGCCTTACCCAACTCGCTTTGAGTTTCACATCTACATAATCATGGTCAACATTCTAATCAAAAATGTTACAATCCTCAAGCATGCCAAGATAATTTTCTGGATCACTTGGTGTATTTTGAGCAGCCAACGACTTTGCTCTAGTCATATGTCTAGATATCTCTATATATCTAGGCACACATGAGGGGAAAATACCAGGAAATTCTTCCTCCAACAGACTAGTGTTGTTCTCAGATACAGGCTTTACAGTCAAAATTGGTTGAACCTTAACCAAACCACCAGCCAAATCGTTACCAAGTATAAAATCAACACCTGGAACAGGCGATGACTGTCGAACACCTACTAAAGCATCACCGTTAAAAACATTACAATTGAGAACAATCTTATGTAACGGTACAGCAAGAGTTTGGTCAGTGTCGGACCATGGGCCTAACCCAACAACATTCTCTAAAATGAGGCTCTGAGAAGCCCCAGTGTCTCGTAAAACTTTCAGTGGTACTTTTTTGTCTGCCACAGACACATAACCCTCAGACACAAATGGTCTGTACTGCTCACTGATCTCATCAGACACTCTTTGCCAATTAGTACTAACCAAAGCATTTGGCGACTTCTTATTGTTACCTGAAGTTTTCCTTGCAAGGATTGTGCAGTCTGCCATTCTGTGCCCTTCCTTTTTATAATAGAAACACGACATTTTGACATTTGGTTTGGACACACTCGAATCAGAATTACCAGAACGATTTGAGTAACCGTGGCTACTCTGTGCCCCACTGGCAGAAACCCCACTAGCACTAGTTGCCAGAGTTTTAGACTCACTTTTCCTTTTATTTTGATGGTGATTTTGCCCCTGAGACGCTTGTTTACCAAAAAAACTATTTTTGTGAGTGAGCACATAATCATCAGCCAACACGGCCGCTTCGTGTAGTTTGGTAACATTTCGTTCATCTAAATACGTCCGAACCTCAGAAGGCAGCTGTCTTTTGAATTCCTCAATGAGGACAAGTTGCTTTAGGTCTTGAAAACTTTCCTCAACCTCAACAGAAGAACACCACTTCTCAAAAGACACTTCTTTTTCCCTGGCAAACTCAACATAGGTCTGACTGTCACCCTTCTTTTGTGACCTAAACGTTTGCCTGTATGCTTCAGTCACCACCTCGTACGCTTTCAAAATAGCCGCTTTTACCGCTGGATAGTCAGATGAATGGTCTAACGACAGACTAGAATAGGCCTCTTGAGCCTTCCCTTTCAAAACGCCCTGGACCAACAATGCCCAATGATCCCTCGGCCATGCCAAATTTGTGGCTACCTTCTCAAAATGTGCAAAAAACTTGTCAACATTTTTGTCATCAAATGGCAGGACCAACCGTACATTTCTACTAGCATCAAAAGTGCCGCCCATACCAACACCACGAGCGGTAGCTCGATGCCTTTCCTCCGCTTACTCTGCCTCACGTAATCTAACCGCTTGTTCTACTTCCTTTTCTTTCAGAGCAAGCATCTGCTCAGTCTCTACACTTTTCATTTTGATTTGAAAGTCTAACTCCTTCTCACGCATTAGGAAGTTTTGCTTCATTTCGGCCAATTTGAGGCGTGAGAGAGTGACAGCCTCACTCTCATCCTCCTCATTCTCATCCACCACCTCAAACTGAATCTCATTCACAACACCTGCTTTCACAAGCTCGTCCACCAACCGACTCAAAAATTGAGTCCTCTTCAACTTCGGATCAATGACCACCTTATGATGAGTAGCCAAAGCCACCAAATCAGCTTTCTTATAGGTTTCCAAAAAATCCCACTGTGGATCCGCTTCAAACTCTTTTACATCAAAAGGCATGGTTACATATGTACACTGTGTTCAGAGTAAATACTCAGGCTGAGTCAAAAGCATGATACTACATACACTGCCAGTTAAAAAGTGCAAGAAATACTGTACACAGCTACAGAACCATCACCAAAAGAACCAGCACAGTCAGGTTCTCACTAAAAATAATAAATCCAGAATATGACAGATTTATAACACAGACAGTTGCTGCGTCTGAAACTCTCATAAAAGACAAGTTTAGCCTACTCAACATATTTTACATATATCACCCAAAATATGGAACTGCATGACAAGACACAAAAATACACAAATCCTGTGTAGGGCCTACAACAAATCTTAGCGTTTGCTATTGAAGAAGTTCAAAACTTGACACACATTCGCAAAAAGTGGCGATCAGAAGTAAAATCTCACAAAAGTAAAACTTGACACTTGCGTGGCCAGTAATTTACCACATCAAACTTATGTTACAGTTAGTACCGGTGCGGTACACAGATAAGTCACAAATGGACATCACAAAGTTCAACACACTCTTGAACCAGAGCGACAAACTTTCGCCCGAAATTGCAGTGCAGTGTTGTGCATGCATGAACACGTGCCGTTTATAAAATTACAAAAACGTACAGGAAATGTACATGAAAGCACGTGGGTACGGGATATGATGGCGGTGAAACATTTGGGAAAATCGATCTTGGTTCCCAGCCAAGAACCCATTCGTTACGATAGGTCTTAGTCAATCACACAAAACGTAACTCAAAATGAACTACACAAGTCCATTGCACAAATGGACACAAGATCGATTCAAAGAACTACCGATAAGTGTATTTAAAACTGGTACAAAAACTATTTTATAGAATTTACATCTTTTGACAGTAACGCCATCCCACCCGACGACTTGCGTCGTCTCCAACCAATTCCTAACCGGCCGGGATGACCGAAGACAACCGAAGGAGGTCACAATACGTGTAGTCCAAGTTCAATATTGTCAATGCGACGAGTTGTATTACAAACTTTCAAAAAAAGACTTCTTAAAAAAAGCTTACACATTTTAAAATAATAATTTGCCAGAAGATACAAAACCTTCATAAATCGTCATAAAAGGTTTTTAAGACAAGAAATATGAGTCCTCAAAAGAACAACGTTTCCAGGAAAACCGATCGGCTCCACCTGTTCGACCAACTATGATTTGCGAAATGCATGGCCGTACAAATTTCATGCCAAGAAGTTCACTCAAAACGTTGTAAAATGATGACTTTATCCAATGGCCTCTTTCGGTAAAAAAACTCCTAATTATATTATAACCTCCTGGTAATATCCATGGAAATTAGCTGAGTTAATAGACTTTTGCCCTGCACATCAATCGTGCCGGCTGAAGCATATAAATATATACTATTAACATTGTGGCGGTGTAGTTCCCATTGTTTGCCCTCCCACTTCACACCACGTCAGTAAGTTTTATAAATGCGGGAGGGCGTGCGATAAGGAAAATGGCCAAACGGACGTCATCACCCCGGTTATTCAGATCTCAAACAGAGGGGCAACACCCATTCTGACCAGAGTTGCTGATGCCCGATTTTATATGCACCCAGCGAAGATTTTTCAATAAGGCACCAGAAAATCTCTTTCAAAGTCAAGAAAGCATCTGACCACGAACGATTAATGACTTCCTTCGGATCTCAGAACATTAACCAAGAGATTGACATCTGACACATATCATTTGATTCAGTAAGGTAGATTTAGGGAAAAAGCAAGCTCGCATTCAAAGATCGATAAAGACGAGTTTGTTTACATTTGATTCGGGCGAAACCACGGTCATTTGAATGAATCTAAATAAGCAAATAGGCTGAATAAGTAATGAATGCATTCCAAATCTTCCCTAAATCCTAATGCAAGCATTTAAATTACGAGATACAATGGTTTCTTGCAGTACGAGACGATTTCATGAGACTTCATAGAACATTTTCCATTGGGTGTATATAAATAATGACCCGATCGACTGTATGTGACTGTATGTGACTCTGCAGACACCTAGGCTAGACCTAAAGAATAATCTAGTCCAGGTAACCTCGACCCTATCCGCCGCAAAGTAGAGGGTCGAGGAAGCCGCGTTGATTTACCCGAGGCGAACCATACATTTTCAGTGCATACAGCGGATGCACTGTCATACGAAACGCTCCGGTATTGCAGCTTATTCACCTGGATCGAGGTTACCCATCCCACAGAAAAACACATGACCGGACACCTGAATCTCACCCAAATCGAGTTCATGACGAGTTCATTGCCGTCAAGTACTCATCTCGGTAATGAGTGAATGGAGGAGACTAAGAATCTAAGAATAATCTAGAACAGAAGAAAACTGAAATCACAGTCTGATGAATATTTATATAGACTTTCCATTATGACCAACAGCCCCAATTCCTCAATCTATCATGTGCCACCTCCGATTCCCCGTGGCGCAGTTGGCATCTTTAGATTACAGTTGTCACTATCAAGACCATCAGTTCGCCCACACCAGTCTCCCTTGAGTCATGAATTTACAGCTTGTGATTTCTCAGTTCTAGTTTATGTTGTTGTTTGCCACGCAAATGATATAGCCTAAAGGCCTTCGGTGATTCTGTGTGATCTGCTAACTCGGAAATCCTACTCGAATGGTTTTGTCAATTTCTGTGATTGCCAAACCTCTCGAAGCGTTCTGCTAACCAACTGGCGTAAACCGCCAAGCGTATTTTATTGTCTCCTTGCTCTGTCCTTTACCCATATCTTTAATAGTCCGTACGGGTGATAATAGAACGCTATTAGGTAGCATTACTATTCTGAATTCTGTTCGATATTTATATTTCGGTATTCCAATATGCCAATTACTGACCGAAACAAAGGTCACCGTATTGATCTTTGTGACAGTTTTCAAAGGAGCCAGAGGAGAGCATATGTCTCTGATAAATGTTACACTGGAAAGTAAATTTTTGTTTTTATGTAAAAATAAAGTCGTTGATGCCTTTCGATATGTCGCAATGTGACGAAAACGCGGGATCGAAAACACTTCTAGTCGCGTTCTAGGCTTAGGAAAGGCACGATATAATGCAAGAAATCCTTTATCTGACCTTTTATAGAATAAGATATGACCTTGTCGGCTGACGCAATAATGTCCCATGGCAAGCTCTGTAATAACTGTTTGCCAACTATTCAGTTTAAAAGGCGCCTCCTGCCCACCTCTCCAAGTTATATTAGATACGGTGAGAGTCTGATTACGATGACGCAACTTCTGTGTGAGAACACAACCTATTGCAATGTTTTTTTTCAAGAGAAGCGGCTGGGTTAGCCTGAATCCCAAAGTTGAACATGGGTGATGACGAGGTAGGATTATTGTATCATAACGACCAGAAAATATTTCAAGCAACCACAGGAAAACCGGTTTAGATCCACTTCTCCGGGAGAGGTGGAACAGCCATAATTTCCCGTTGTGAATTTCATTGAACATTTTAGTAAAACGAGAGGAAACAGACACATTATGAACGAGTGCGTAAACATTCCTTTGTTCAGGTTGGTAGACAAGTATATTTCTTAAGGCACGAAGATGTTCTATATCATCTCGATGAACAAATAGTATCGAATTAGACATGTCGTCAAACATAAACAGCCTGGTTTCATATTTATTCAAAATGACTGATACGGGAGGTCTGAAAACGACTGGTTCAGAAACTCTGTACGTTTGGGTGCTTTTTTCCTGAAAAGAGCCGTTGTTACAGTGTAAGTAGATGAGAGCTGCACTGCTTTTCAGTCTTGTTCCCACAGTACAGTGAGCCTTTAACCAGGGACCCAGAAACTTCTGGACGGAATGACTAATGGTATGATTTACTGCCACAATATGTATCATATTTGACTTTGAGACAGATTTTTGCTATACCACGATCGAGTCTTGGCATGTGATAAAACCTTACCTCTAGTTGATACATAAGCCATCCCGTAGTAATCGTTACATCCTCCCTCTCCAAACATGTTGCCTTCTCACTGTGCAGTCGACAAACATGGTCGCCATTATGCCCCCGTGTATTAATAGTTTTGCAACTTAGCACCAAAAAGCAAACAAATGCGCAATGACACCTCGACCGCATGTTTTTATCAGCAAAACTTGGTTGAATTATTTCTCGATCATGTGTAACCTTTTTGTAAAACCTGCTTTGGGTTGGGACCATTGTCAGTTTTTGCCGAAAATGTACGAGACCACTATATCAAACACAAGGCATGATCATGACCACTGGGCAGTATTAATAAACGTTGCATTAATTCATCCAACATCTTGACCTAATTCAATCAAAGATCTGATTGGCTTTTTCAAACAACAACATTTCAACATGAGAGAGCATCAGAACTGTTTCTGTGAAGCCGAAATAGTGCCGATATTTTACGAATACATGTAATTCAATTTTATAACAAGCATTATTGTCGGCTATTACTGTAGAAGAATTATGATAAAACACACCGTGGCAACACCTTGGATACTTTTATTGAATTTCCCATTTGTAAGCAAAATATTGGCGATGATCGCTCGACCGGACAACTGATCCGGGTATTTCCGAGTATGATTAGGACAAGCGAACATTGCCGAAAGGAATCAGACTAAACTGAATGGGAGACTTTCGTACGAACGCACAAACTGACTCCAAACAAGCTCACTGCAGTGACGGCAAACTCTCCACAAGTTGAACCTCTGCCCGAGATGCTTCATTATTATATCTCATTCATTTCTTCTCGTTTTTGCCATCTATAGTCGATCCTATTATCACTTGAATTACCCTCAAACAGCGTGGTAATTCAAATTACTATACCGGCTACTGGCCGCCGGATATTGACAATAGACCCGACGAAGTTCTTTGTTGGTTGTTGAAATTAAGAGGCGAATGGTTTGAAAGCCGCTGCTGCACAGTTTTTTTAAAAATATTGCTAACGAATCTTAAAACTTCCTGCGTCTTTATATAATGTGGATGAACGAAATCAATATGCAGAGGTTTAGAGTTTTTCTGACAAATGTTTTCAATTGTTGGCCCACCCGGTATCATAACGAACATGTTGTAGTTTTTTCTCCAAACTCGTGAGTGCCAGGAAGGCAGTAGCAATCAAATTCTCCAATCAAAGGTCGGTTAGAAACGGTATTTGCATGATATTGGGAGCCTACATGCCGTCGACGTAAATACAAGAGCTCACATAACGATCCCGATGGCCAAGTGGCCCAGGCGTCCGCCTCAGAAATGGAAGATCGAGCAGTCGTGGAAGTCGAAGGTACAACGTGCTTTATGAAATTTGGCAATGTATACATATGTACTTCTGGTAATCACCTGGTGCCGTCGACGTAACCGCAAGAGCTCACCTACCGATCCCGACGGCCCAGTGGACCAGGCGACCGCTTCATAAATTCGCTGGAGTCGAAGGTACACCGTGCTTCATGGAATGCGGCACTCTACAATCAAAACACTCTCACTGGTTCAGGCAATGAGAATACGCATCGCTTTATTGATCAACAGAAACATCATGTGTTTTTCACAATGTTGTATCCGATATCTCACTTGCATCGATCGAGAGCGGATTGAAACTAAATGCTGTATTTTTGGGAGAAAATGCGTTGTAGAAAATTATAATTGTTTTTGAATATATCGGGTGTCCCCCGCCCAAAAAAACGTACTGAGCGTTAACCCAAATTCATGTAAGATGGAATTCTTTAAATTTTGCATCCAAATATCATCGATGGGTGCTTGTAGTTTCAAAGATTTCGGTATTTCTTCTCTCTTCTAGTGAGGGAAACAAGAAATACATACATATAGTCCAAGTTTGATGTTGACATTGCGACGAATTCGGAATGCTTATAGATTTACAAACTTTCAAAAAATGACTTCTTAAAACAAGCTTAATACACATTTAAAATAATAATTTGCCATATGACACAAAACCTTCATAAATCGTCAGAAAATTTTTAAGACAAGAAATATGAGTACTCAAATGAACAACGTTTCCATGGAAACCGATCGGCTCCACCTGTTCGACCAATTATCATTTGCGAAATGCATATAGCCGTACCAATTTCATGTCAACAAATTCACTCAAAACGTTGTAAAATGATGACTTTATCCAATGGCCATTTTTCCATTGGGTGTATATAAATAATGACCCGATCGACTGTATGTGACTGTCTGTTACTCTGCAGACAACTAGGCTAGACCTAAAGAATACTCTAGTCCAGTTAACCTGGACCCTATCCGCCGCAAAGCAGAGGATCGAGGAAGCCTCGTTGGTTTACTCGAGGTGAACCATGCATTTTCAGTGCATACAGTGGATGCACTGTCATACAAAGCGCTCTGGTATTGCAGATTATTCACTTGGATCGAGGTTACCCATCCTACAGAAAAAACACGTGGCCGGACACCGGAATCTTACGCCCCCAAATCGAGTTCATGACGAGTTCATTGCCGTCAAGTACTCGTATCTGTAATGGGTGAATGGAGGAAACTGGTGAAAGAGTCTAAAAATGATACAAAACAGAACAAAACTGATATCACAAAGTTTGATGAATTTTTATAGACTTTCCATTATGACCGACAGCCCCAATTCCTCAATCTATCATGTGCCACCTCCAATTCCCCGTGGCGCAGTTGGCATCTTTAGATTTCAGTTGCCACTATCAAGACCAACTCATACCAGTTCGCCCACACCAGTCTCCCTGGAGTCATGAATTCACAGCTTGTGAATTCTCAGTTCTAGTCTATGCTGCTGTTAGCCCTTGCAATTGATATAGCCTTTAGGTCTTCGAAGATTTAGTGTGATCTGCTTCCTTGGAAATCCAACAGCAATGGTTTTACTAATTTCTGTGATGGCCAAACCTCTCGAAGCGTTTTGCTAACCAACTGGCGTAAACCGCCTTGCGTGTATTATTGTCTCCTTGCTCTGTCCTTTACACATATCTTTAATTGTCCGTACTGCTGATAATAGAACGATATTAGGTAGCAGTACTATTCTGCGTTCTTTTCGATATTTACGTTGTTTCCGCGGTATCCCAATATGCCAATTTCTGACCGAAACAATGGTCACCTTATTAATCTTTGTTACAGTTTTCAAAGGAGCAAGAGGAGAGCATATGTCTCTGATAAATGTCACACTGGAAAATAAGTTTTTGTTTTTATGTAAAAGTAAAAGCGTTGATGCCTTTCGATAGTTCGAAATGTGTAAAAAATATATTTCCGGGACCGACAACACTTCCCACCACATTGTCGGTTTAGGAAAGACACGATATAGTGCAAGGACTTCTTTCTTTATCCTTTTATAGAATAAGATATGACCTTGTCGATTTACGAAATAACGTCCTTGGGAATAGCGTTTTAAACTTTGCCAATTATTCAGTTCAAAAGGGGCCTTTTGCCCGCCTATCCAAGTTATATTAAATAATGAGAGAAAATGACGATGATTTCCTTTGACAGCGCCAGATATTAAAATGATGTTTTTCAAGCTGAGCGGCGTGCCAAGAATACAATGTTTAGTTGAGCATTGGTGATGACGTGGTAGGATTATTGTGTCAAAATGACGAGTTGATATCTCAAAACACGTTAAAGACAACCGGTGAGTGTCAATTTCCCCGCCGTAAGTGGTGGAGCAGCCATAATTTTCCGTTGCGAATATATCTGAACATTGCAGTAAAATGACAGGAAACAGACACATTATGAACGAGTGCGTAAACATTCCTTTGTTTAGGTTGGTAGACAAGTATATTTCTTAAGGCATGAACATGTCCTCTATCATCTCGATGAACAAATAGTATCGAATTAGAATTGTCGTCAAACATAAACAGCCTGGCTTCATATTTACTCCAAATGACTGATACGGGGGGTTTGAAAACAACTGGTTCAGAAACTCTGTACGTTTGCGTTCTTTTTTCCTGAAAGAGCAGTTGTTAAAGTGTAAGTAGATGAGCGCTGCACTGCTTTTCATTCTTGTTACCACAGTACAGTGAGCCTTTAACCAGGGACCAAGAAACTTCTGGACGGAATGCCATATGGTATGATTTACTGCCACAATTAGTATCACATTTGACTTTGAGACGGATTTTAGCTTAACCACGATCGAGACTTGGCATGTGATAAAACCTTGCCTCTAGTTGATACATAAGCCATCCTGTAGTAATCGTTACATCTTTCCTCTCCAAACATGTTGCCTTCTCACTGTGCCGTCGGCAAACATGGCCGCCATTATTCCCTCGGGTATTAATAGTTTTGCAACTTAGCACCAAAAAGCAAACAAATGCGCAATGACACCTCGACCGCATGTTTTTATCAGCAAAACTTGGCTGAATTATTTCTCGATCATGTGTAACCTTTTTGTAAAACCTGCTTTGGGTTGGGACCATTGTCAGTTATTGCCGAAAATGTACGAGACCACAAGGCACAAGGCATGATCATGACCACTGGGCAGTATTAATCAACGTTGCATTAATTCATCCAACATCTTGACCTAATTCAATGAAAGATCTGATTGGCTTATTCAAACAACAACATTTCAACATGAGAAAGCATCAGAACTATTTCTGTGAAGCCGAAATAGTGCCGATATTTTACAAATACATGTAATTCAATTTAACAAGCATTATTACCGGCTATTACTGTAGAAGAATTATAATAAAACACACCGTGGCAACACCTTAGATACTTTTATTGGATTTGTTAATTCGGGTTTTCCGTGAAACAGGAAACCGCTTTACCACAAGTGGTCCGTTTCAGCCAATCGACTGCTCGGAGTCGAAAGTACACCCTGCTTTATGAAATTTGGTACTATATACTATATGTACTTCCTGTAATCATCTATGTGCCGTCGACGTAACCGCAATAGCTCACCTACCGATCCCGATGGCCCAGTTGACCAGGCAACCGCCTCATAGATTGAAGGTCGAGAAGTCACCGGTGACTATAGTTCACCGTGCTTTATGAATTGTGTTACTCTACTGCCTGAGGTGTCACCTTCTTGAGGGGCGAATGTGTTGAAAGGCACTGCTGCTCAAAGGCGTTGTCGCAAGTGCTCAAATACCGAAGCTCGAGCAGTCGCTGGAGTCGAAGGTATACACCGTGCTTTATGAAATACGGCACTCTAATATCAAAACACTCTCCCTGGTTCAGGCAATGAGGCTACGCATCGCTTTATTATCAACAGAAACATAATGTGTTTTTCACGATGTTATATCCGATATCTCACCTGCATCGATCAAGTGCGTATTAAAACTAAATGATGTATTTTTGGGATAAAATGCCCTCTAGAAAAAAAAAAATTCAGGTTATTGTGTGTACCCCCCCCCCCCCCCGCACCCCAAAAAAATGTACGGAGCGTTGACCCGAAATGTCATGAAAGTTGGAATTCTTTAAATTTTGCATCCAAATATCATCGATGGGTACTTGTAGTTTCAAAGATTGTGGTATTTCTTCTCTCTTGTAGTGAGGGAAACAAGAAATATAGTCCAAGTTTAATGTTGTCATTGCGACGAGTTGTAAATTCTTATACATTTACAAACTTTCAAAAAATGACTTAAAAAAAGCTTAATACACATTTTAAAATAATATTTTGCCATATGATACAAACCCTTCATAAATCATCAAGTCAACCGGTTTATATCCTCTTCTCCGGCGCACGCGGTGGAGCAGCCATAATTCCCCGTTGTGAATATCACTGAACATTTCAGTAAAACGAGAGGAAACAGACACATTATGAACGAGTGCGTAAACATTCCTTTGTTCAGGTTGGTAGACAAGTATATTTCTTATGGCATGAACATGTCCTCTATCATGTCGATGAACAAATAGTATCGAATTAGAATTGTCGTCAAACATAAACAGCCTGGCTTCATATTTACTCAAAATGACTGATACGGGGGGTTTGAAAACTACTGGTTCAGAAACTCTGTTCGTTTGGGTGTTTTTTTCCTGAAAGAGCAGTTGTTAAAGTGTAAGTAGATGAGAGCTGCACTGCTTTTCATTCCTGTTACCACAGTACAGTGAGCATTTAACCAGGGACCCAGATTTTTCTGTACGGAATGGTATATGGTATGATTTACTGCCACAATTAGTATCATATTTGACTTTGAGACAGATTTTACCTTAACCACGATCGAGTTTTGGCATGTGATAAAACCTTACCTCCAGTTGATACATTAGCCATCCTGTAGTAAACGTTACATCCTCCCTCTCCAAACATGTTGCCTTCTCACTGTGCAGTCGACAAACATGGCCGCCATTATGCCCTGGGGTGTTAATAGTTTTGCAACTTAGCACCAAAAAGCAAACAAATGCGCAATGACACCTCGACCGCATGTTTTTATCAGCAAAACTTGGCTGAATTATTTCTCGATCATGTGTAACCTTCGTGTAAATCCTACTTTGGGTTGGGACCATTGTCAGTTATTGCCGAAAATATACGAGACCACTATATTAAACACAGGGTATGATCATGACCACTTGGCAGTATTAATCAACGTTGCATTAATTCATCCAACATATTGACCTAATTCAATCAAAGATCTGATTAGCTTTTTCAAACAACAACATTTCAACATGAGAGAGCATCAGAACTATTTCTGTGAAGCTGAAATAGTGCGGATATTTTACAAATAATGCAATTTTATAACAAGCGTTAATGCCGGTGTAGAAGTTTAAAATGTCCTAGGATAAAATGTCCGGGAACAAAGGATTCTATTATGCGCTGAGCTATTGACGGTCATTGCCTCTATAGAACCATATGCCATAATCTGTCAGAATACAATAGGCCCGGAAACTTTTTCTAGGGGGACAGTTTTTACTTTTACACCGGCTATAAATGTACAAGAATTACAATAAAACACACCGTGGCAACACCTTGGATACTTTTATTGAATTTCCCAATTGTAAGCAACATATTGGCACTGATCGTTCGGCCGGACAATTCATCTGGGTATTTCCGAGTATGATTAGGACAAGCGAACATTGCCGAAAGGGAGAGGACTAAACTGAATGGGAGACTGCCGTACGAACGCACAAACTGAATCCAAACATGCTCGCTGCAGTGACAGCAAACACTCCACAAGTTGAACCTCTGTCCGAGATGCCACTTCAAAGTTTATATTTCATTCCTTTTTACTTCATTTTTGCCATCTATAGTCGATCCTTTTATCACTTGAATTACCCTGAAACAGCGTAGTAATTCAAATTACTATACCGGCTACTGGCCGCCGGATATTGACAATAGACCCGACGAAAATCTTTGTTGGTTGGTGAAATTAAGGGGCGAATGGTTTGAAAGCCGCTGCTGTACAGTTTTTTTTTGAAAATATTGCTAACGAATCTTAAAATTTCCTGCGTCATTATATCATGTGAAGAACGAAATCAACATGCAGAGGTTTAGAGTTTTTCTCACAATTTTTTCCCATTTTTGGCCCACCCGGTATCATAACGAAGATGTTGTAGTATCTTCTCAAAACTCGTGAGTGCAAGGAAGGCAGTGGGAATCAAATTCTCCATTGAAAAGTCAGTAAGAAATAGCATTCGCATGGTATTGGGAGCCTACATGCCGTCGACGTAACCGCTCACATACCGATCCCGATGGCCCAGTGGCTCAGGCGTCCGCCTCAGAAATGGAAGGTCGAGCAGTCGTGAGAGTCGAAGGTACACCGTGCTTTATGAAATTTGGCACTGTATACATTCGGGTAATCACCTATATATACGCCGTCGACGAAACCGCAAAAGCCCACCTACCGATCCCGATCGCCCAGTGGTCTAGGGGACCGCCTCATAAATGGAAGGTCGAGCAGTCGTGGAAGTCGAAGGTACACCGTGCTGAATGAAATGCGGCACTCTACTATTAAAACAATCTCCCTGGTTCAGGAAACGAGGCTACGCATCGCTTTAATTATTGATCAACAGAAACATAATGTGTTTTTCACGATGTTTTATCCGATATCTCACATGAATCGATCAAGTGTGGATTGAAACTAAATGCTGTGTTTTTGGGAGACAATGCCGTCTAGAAAATTCAATGTTTTTTCTCTCTTGTAGTGAGGGAAACAAGAAATACATACGAGTAGCCCAAGTTCAATATTGTCATTGCGACGAGTTGTAAATGCTTATACATTTACAAACTTTCAAAAAATGACTTAAAAAAGCTTAATACACATTTTAAGATAATAAATTGCCGGAAGATACAAAACCTTCATAAATCGTCAAAAAGGTTTTAAAAACAAGAAATATGAATCCTCAAATGAACAACGTTTCCAGGGAAACCGATCGGCTCAACCTTTTCGACCAATTATCATTTGCAAAATGCATGGCCGTACCAATTTCATGTCAACAAATTCACTGAAAAAATGTTGTAAAATGATGACTTGATCCAATGGCCTCTTTCGGTAAAGGAACTCGTAATTATATTAGAACCTCAGGGTAATATCCATGGAAATTAGCTGAATTAATCGACTTTGCCGTGCACATCAATCGTGCTGGCTGAATCATATAAATATATACTATTAACGTTGTGGCGGTGTGGTTCCAATTGTGTGCTCTCCCACTTCACACCATGTAAATAAGTTTTATAAGTGCGGGAGGGCGTGCGGTAAGGAAAATGGTCAACTTATTATTATTATTAAAAAACACTTCTATAGCGCCCTATTCATAAAAGCAATACTCTAAGGCGCTTTACATTTAAAACATTCATTCATCACAGACATGACATACGAAATATAAAAACACAGCTCCGAAAGTTAAGAAATACTATAATGTTGTCTAAAAAGATGTGTCTTTAAACGACCCTTAAAAGATTGAACACTTGGTGATCCTCTGATCGTTACCGGCAGTGCATTCCACAGACCAGGAGCAACTTGTCCCAATGACCTCGAGCCGTATCTTTTAGTGCGAGTCCTTGGCACAGACAAGAGGCCCTGGTCCGCGGAACGCAACTGCCGGTTTAGCACATGCACATTGTACGATAAAGCAGCAGCTTGAACTGAATACGTAAGTGGACAGGCAATAAGTGCAACCCCTGAAGAACTGGTGTAATGTGATCACGCTTCTTTGCACCGGTTACAAGTCGGGCCGCTGTGTTCTGCACCTTTTGGAGTCTTTTCAAATGATTGTCAGCTATACCATACAGGAGGCTGTTGGCATAGTCCAGTCTGGAGATGACAGTAGCCTGGACAAGAGACTTGCATGCTGCATCTGTGAGGAATGGCTTAATGCGACTGATATTATGCATATGAAAGTGACAGACTCTTGACACATTGTTTACATGCTTTTCCATGGTGAGGCCCGAATCCAGAAAAAAACACCTAGGATTTTTACACATGATGATGGTTTTACACTGCAGTTTCCAATTGTTATGTCAAGGTTCAGCTCTTTAACAATACTTTCAAGGTGTTTAGGAAAGAAGATGGCAAAGACAGTCTTGACGTCATTTTGAGATAGACCATTTGCGATTAGCCACGGCTTTAACTCTCGGACGCATGATTCGATGGCCTGGATAGCAGACGATATATCCTTCACTCTGACAACTACGTAGTCTTGGCTATCGTCTGCGTAAAGGTGGTATCTCAGGTTGAACTTTCGCACAATGTCGCCGATAGGTTTGGTATACATGCATTACAACTTTGGCCCTAAAACTGATCCCTGAGGGACGCCATACTTAATGGACCGCTGGTCAGACACATTATCGCCAATTCGAACCGACTGGACCCGCTCAGTCAAGTATGACCGAAACCATGCAAGGGCCGCACCTTCTATACCAAAAGAATACTCCAACCGCTTCAGCAAGATGGTATGCTCAATGGTATTAAAAGCTGATGACATATCTAACATCAATAGAAGAACGACATCACCCTTGTCTAACCCATCCATCACATCTGATTGAACTTTGATAAGTGCAGTCTCCGTGGAATGGTAGGGCCTATACGCAGACTGCAATTGATCATGAAGACAATGAGTGTTGAGGTGGTCGCTCAGCTGTGATGCAACTACTTTCTCCAACACTTTGGAAACAAAGGGAAGGTTGGAGACAGGTCTGTAATTTTTCAATTCTTCCTTCTCCCACCCTGGCTTCTTTGGGAGTGGCCGAATGTGTGCCGTTTTTAAGTCCGTTGGAACATCAGAGTTGGCTAAGGAGGAATTTACGATTGATGTTATGGATGGTAATACATGTAATTCATTTATACAGGATTTTAACAACCATGTTGGTATGGGGTCGAGATCACATGACTTGCTTGCCGATTTAAGGATAACTTTCTTCACCTCCACCTCTGACACAGCGGAGAAACTTGTAAACTTTGTACCAGCAAATGCAACATCGCTGACAATGGGGTCAGGTAGGCTGGATGGAGAATGGGAATCCCGAAGGCTCGAACGGATGCGCTCAACTTTGTTCAGGTAAAAATCATTGAACCTATTAGCCAATGACCTTTGGCTGGTATGAGTGGGGAGCACAACATCTTTGGATTTTCCAAGGAGTTGTCCAGTAAGCCTAAACACCGCCCCCTGATCGCGACCACAATCCTCGACCTTAGTAGAAAATAATACTCTTTTTTACTCTCAACCAAAAGTCGATTGACACTGGCACATTGTTCACGAAAGATCTGATGGTCTACAGTTTGTCTCCATTTCCTCTCAAGTTTCCGTCGCTTCTGTTTAGCATCCCGAAGTGAATCCGTATACCAAGGAGCGTGTGGACGAAGTGAGATTGTCTTTGTTTGCTCAGGAGCGTGCTGATCCAAAGTGGCGGCAAGAAGTGAATTGTAATTGCTGACTTTTTCTGCTGTGGACCCCACCTCTAGAATTACGTTCTCACTGTTAGTGCTAAGGTCAGCTGCAAAGCTGGGGATGTCGATCGACCTCAACTTCCGGAAAGTGACCGACTTACGTGATGCGTCTGGCACAGAAGAAAAAACTCAGTGCGAAATGGACTGCAAAATGATCACGAGTAGGTTTTCCAAAGGATTTGCAGAAACCCGGGTCTGACACAGTTGGCGGACGGTGAAGAAACGAGTTATCCTCCCGCGTGATCACCACATCGAGCAATTGACCCCGATAGTGTGTCGGGTCCTTGACATGTTGCACCAGACCAGCAGCTTCCAATGAACTTCGAAAGACAACCGCATTGGTACACTTGTCGTCATCTAGATGAAAATTTGTGTCACCCAAAATGAGCACAGGATCCTGGATGCGAATGTATCGGTCCAAGAAAGACGTCCATTCCTCACAGAACGTCGACACCTTTAACTTGACGTCATCAACCCGGTTATTCAGACCTCAAAACAGACGGGCAACTCCCGTTATGACCAGAGCTGCTGATGCCCGATTTTAAATGCACCCAGCGAAGATTTTTCAACAAAGCGCCAGAAAATCTCTATAAATGTCTAGAAAGCACCTGACCACGAACGAATAATGACTTCCTTCGGATCTCCGAACATTAACCAAGAGATTGACATCTGACACATATCATTTGATTCAGTAAGGTAGATTTAGGTAAAAAGCAAGCTGGCATTCAAAGATCGATAAAGACGACTTTGTTTACATTTGATTTGGGCGAAACCATGGTCATTTTAATAACTCTAAATTAGCAAATAGGCTGATTAAGTAATGAATGCATTCCAATTCTTCCCTAAATCCAAATGCAAGCATTGAAATTACGAGATACAATGGTTTCTTGCAGTATAAGAGGATTTATGAGACTTCATAGAACGTTTTCCATTGGGTGTATATAAATAATGACCCGATCGACTGTATGTGACTGTCTATGACTCTGAAGAAAACTAGGCTAGACCTGAAGTATACTCTAGTCCAGGTAACCTGGACCCTATCCGCCGCAAAGCAGAGGGTCGAGGAAGCCTCGTTGGTTTACCCGAGGTCAACCATGCATTGTCAGTGCTTACAGTGGATGCACTGTCATACCAAGCGCTCTGGTATTGCAGATTATTCACTTGGATCGAGGTTACCTATCCTACAGAAAAACACGAGGCCGGACACTGGAATTTTACGCCGCCAAATCGAGTTGATGACGAGTTGATTACCGTCGAGTACTCGTCTCTGTAATGAGTGAATGGAGGAGACTGGTGAAAGAGTCTAAGAATAACGTAGAACGGAAGAAAACTGAAATCACAAAATTTGATGAATATTTATAGATTTTCAATTTTGACCGACAGCCCCAATTCCTCAATCTATCATGTGCCACCTCCAATTCCCTATGGCGTAGTTGGCATCTTTATCTTTCAGTTGGCACTATCAAGACCAACTCATACCAGTTCGCCCACACCAGTCTCCCCGGAAGAAACCTCTCGAAGTGTTTTGCTAACCAACTGGCGTAAACCGCCTAGCGTATTTTATTGTCTCCTTGCTCTGTCCTTTACCCATATCTTTAATTGTCCGTACGGGTGATAATAGAACGCTATTAGGTAGCAGTACTATTGAGCGTCCTTTTCGATATTTACTTCGTCCTTTTCGATATTTACTTCGTTTCGACGTTATCCCAATATGCCATTTTCTGAGCAAAACTTTGGTCACCTTATTAATCTTTGTAACAATTTTCAAAGGAGCCAGAGGAGAGCATATGTCTCTCATAAATGTTACACTGAGAAGTAAGTTTTTGTTTTTATGTGAAAATAAAAGCGTTGATTCCTTTCGATAGTTCGAAAAATGGCAAAAATATTTATACAGGACCGACAAAATTTCCAACCGCATTCTCGGTTTAGGGAAGACACGATAGAGTGCAGTGTATCCATTCTTTATCCTTTTATAGAATATGATATGATCTTGTCGACTTACGCAATAATGTCCTTTGGCAATGCATTCTAAACTTTGCCAATTATTCAGTTCAAAAATCGCATTCTGCCCGCGTATCCAAGTTATATTAAAAATGGAGAGAAAAGGACGACGATAGCTTCCTATGACAGTGCCAGCTATTACAAAGATGTTTTTCAAGACAATGGGCACGCCAATATTACAATGTTTAGTTGAACATGGGTGATGACGAGGTAGGCTTATTGTGTGAAAATGACGAGTTGATATCTCAAACGACTTAAGTACAACCGGTTTGTATCCACTTTCCCGCCGCACGTAGTAGAGCAGCCATAACTTCCCGTAATGAATATCACTGAACATTTTACTAAAACGAGAGGAAACAGACGCATTATGAACGAGTGCGTAAACATTCCTTTGTTCAGGTTGGTAGACAAGTATATTTCTTAAGGCATGAACATGTCCTCTATCATGTCGATGAACAAATAGCATCGAATTAGAATTGTCGTCAAACATAAACAGCCTGGCTTCATATTTACTCAAAATGAATGATACGGGGGGTTTGAAAACGACTGGTTCAGAAACTCTGTACGTTTGGGTTCTTTTTTCCTGAAAGAGCAGTTGTTAAAGTGTAAGTAGATGAGATGAGAGCTGCACTGCTTTTCATTCTTGTTACCACAGTACAGTGAGCCTTTAACCAGGGACCCAGAAACTTCTGTATGGAATGCCATATGGTATGATTTACTACCACAATTTGTATCATATTTGACTTTGAGACGGATTTTTGCTATACCACGATCGAGTTTTGGCATGTGATAAAACCTTACCTCTAGTTGATACATAAGCCATCCTCTAGTAATCTTCACATCCGCCCTCTCCAAACATGTTGCCTTCTCACTATGCATTCGGCAAACATGGCCGTCATTATGCCCTTGGGTGTTAATAGTTTTGCAACTTAGCACCAAAAAGCAAACAAATGCGCAATGACACCTCGACCGCATGTTTTTATCAGCAAAACTTGGTTGAATTATTTCTCGATCATGTGTAACCTTTTTGTAAAACCTGCTTTGGGTTGGGACCATTGTCAGTTATTACCGAAAATGTACGAGACCACTATATCAAAGACAAGGCATGATCATGACCACTAGGCAGTATTAATAAACGTTACATTAATTCATCCAACATCTTGACCTAATTCAATCAAAGATCTGATTGGCTTTTTTCAAACAACAACATTTCAACATGAGAGAGCATCAGAACTATTTCTGTGAAGCCGAAATAGTGCCGATATTTTACAAATACATGTAATTCAATTTTATAACAAACATTATTGCCGGCTGTTACTGTAGAAGAATTATAATAAAACACAGCGTGGCAACACCTTGGATACTTTTATTGAATTTCCCATTTGCAAGCAACAAGTTGGCGATGATCGTTCTGCTGGACAATTGATCCGGGTATTTCCGAGTATGATTAGGACAAGCGAACATTGCCGAAAGGAAGAGGACTAAACTGAATAAGAGACTGTCGTACGAACGCACAAACTGAATCCAAACATTCTCGCGCGCTGCAGTGACGGCAAACTCTCCACAAGTTGAACCTTTGCCCGAGATGCCACTTCAAAGTTTATATTTCATTCCTTTATACTTCATTTTTGCCATTTATAGTCGATCCTTTTATCACTTGAATTACCCTGAAACAGCGTGGTATTCAAATTACTATACCGGCTACTGGTCGCTGGATATTGACAATAGACCCGACAAAATCTTTGTTGGTTGGTGAAATTAGGGGGCGAATGGTTTGAAAGGGTCTGCAGCACAGTTTTTTTTTAAATATTGCTAACAAATCTTAAAATTTGCTGAGTCATTATATCATGTGGATGAACGAAATCAATATGCAGAGGTTTAGAGTTTTTCTGACACTTTTTTTCCCATCTTGGGACCACCCGGTATCATAACGAACATGTTGTAATTTTTTTTCCAAACTCGTGAGTGCCAGGAAGGCAGTGGGAATCAAATTCTCCATTCAAAGGTCGGTAAGAAACGGCATTCGCATGGTATTGGGAGCCTACATGCCGTCGAAGTAACCGCTCACATACCGATCCCGATGGCCGAGTGGTGCAGGCATCCGCCTCAGAAATGAAAGCTCGAGCAGTCGTGGAAGTCGAAGGTACACCGTGGTTTATGAAATTTGGCACTGTATACATATGTACTTCCGGTAATCACCTATGCGCCGTCGAAGAAAACGGAAAAGCTCACCTACCGATCCCGATGGCCCAGAGGCCCAGGCGACCGCCTCATCAATGGAAGGTCGAGCAGTCGTGGAAGTCGAAGGTACATCGTGCTTTATGAAATTTGGCAATGTATACATATGTACTTCCGGTAATCACCTATGCGCCGTCGACGTAAATGCAATAGCACACCTACCGATCCCGACGGCCCAGTGGACCAGGCGACCGCCTCATAAATGGAAGGTTGAGCAGTCGGTGGAGTCGAAGGTACACCGTGCTTTATGAAATGTGGCATTCCACTATTAAAACACTCTCCCTGGTTCAGGAAACGAGGCTACGCATCGCTTTATTGATCGACAGAAACATAATGTGTTTTTCATGATGTTGTATCCGATATCTCACCTGCATCGATCGAGTGCGGATTGAAACTAAGTGCTGTATTGTTGGGAGACAATGCCCACTAGAAAATTCAATTTTTTTCTCTCTTGTAGTGAGGGAAACAAGAAATACATACATGTAATCCAAGTTCAATATTGTCATTGCGACGAGTTGTAAATGCTTCTAGATTTACAAATTTTCAAAAAAGCCTTCTTAAAAAAGCTTACACATTTTAAAATAATAATTTGCCATAAGCTACAAAACCTTCATAAATCGACAGAAAGGTTTTTAAGACAAGAAATATGAGTCCTCAAATGAACAACGTTTCCAGGGAAACAGATCTGCTCCACCTGTTCGACCAACTATGATTTGCAAAATGCATGGCCGTACAAATTTCATGTCAACAAGTTCACTAAAAAAACGTTGTAAAATGATGACTTAATCCAATGGCCTCTTTCGGTAAAAAAACTCCTAACCTCTTGGTAATATCCATGGAAATTAGTTGAGTTAATAGATTTTGCCGTGCACATCAATCGTGCCGGCTGAATCATATAAATAGATACTATTAACATTGTGGCGGTGTAGTTCCCATTGTTTGCCCTCTCACTTCACAACATGCCAGTAAGTTTTATAAGTGCGGGAGGGCGTGCGGTAAGGAAAATGGCCAAACTGACGTCATCACCCCGGTTATTCATATCTCAAAACAGACGGACAACTCCCATTCTGACCAGAGTTGCCGATGCCCGATTTTATATGCACCCAGCGAAGATTTTTTAACAAAGCACCAGAAAATCTCTTTCAATGTCAAGAAAGCACCTGACCACGAACGATTAATGACTTCCTTCGGATCTCCGAACATTAACCAAGAGATTGACATCTGACACATATCATTTGATTCAGTAAGGTAGATTTAGGTAAAAGGCAAGCTCGCATTCAAAGATAGATAAAGACGACTTTGTTTACATTTGATTCGGGCGAAACCACGGTCATTTGAATAACTCTAAATAAGCAAATAGGCTGAATAAGTAATGAATGCATTCCAAATCTTCCCAAAATCCGAATGCAAGCATTTAAATTACGAGATACAATGGTTTCATGCAGAGCAAGAGGATTTTATGAGACTTCATAGAAAATTATATTGGGTGTATATAAATAATGACCCGATCGACTGTATGTGACTGTCTCTGACTCTGCAGATAACTAGGCTAGACCTAAAGAATAATCTAGTCCAGGTAACCTCGACCCTATCCGCTGCAAAGCAGAGGGTCGAGGAAGCCTCGTTGATTTAAACGATGTGAACCATGCATTTTCAGTGCATACAGTTTGTTTTGACGAAGGTTCGGATACCAATAAACAACAGGGACGGTAGAATTCGAACAAACACTGGACCCACCTGGTTATGGCTGTTGTTTCTAATTCCAATGGCAGCACCCTTCACGGTTGTTGATACCAGTACCAATCAGCTGCCCTGGAGACTATGTCATCACGCCACTGGCTTCACACCCTGCTGCTAGCCCGTGGGCGGTGCAATATCTAGAAGAGGTTCTGGGTTCCTCTTAAACCCCGCGCTTGACCAACAAGCGGGCTAACTATATTTTTGATAATGGATATGTTTATAGTTTTGTACAATAATGCACATATACGTATGTCGACTATAGTTTGATATATAATGTTGAATATTAACAATACATGATGGTTTGATATATAATGTTGAATATTAACAATACATGGATGAGCTATACTGTTCTGACTAATAAGTCGAATTTTAAACAAGGAATCAATTAAATCTTTTTTGGTTTTTGTCATAGGCAATATAAGTAACAAGGTGATACAACTAGAACTTTGGTTCTTACTAAATGTTAGATGGTGTTGATGGGCGAACCCATTTTGACCCAATGTCAGTTTATTAAAATACTATCACGGACGTAAACCTAAACTGGCGGCGTGTAAACGAAGGAGATGTACGACAGCGGAATGCCAATTATAATTCCGGCTATCGAGCAATGTAGACACGAATGCTATTTGTTGTAGTCGAATAAATTCAACTACAAATTCAACCACAATGGCCGAATCGAATGTCTACTACGAAGTATGCTAGAAGTGCTTGAATGCACTATTTAGAACATGACGTCACTGATTAACGCCTAGTTCTGTAAACTAGAAAACAACCAAATTTATATAACACGCCTACAATTTAGGTGCTTAAAGAATGGTGGCCCTTCCGTTCAACCCGGAAACAACGACTAGAACCGAGCATCAAGACCCATCCAACGATGACATATGTAACCACAGGACATTCTAACACACCATCACGAAGGACTATAATTATTAGTCCAGACCTAAGCATATATGACATAAATAGTAAGATTACCCAACCAACTGGAAAACCAGAACAGTGCATGAAACGTCAACGATATAAAATCTGTCCACAACAAATGCGAAGACAAAACCTACAGGCCTACGAAACCGGCCAGAATAGGTATAATACTATACGAATGCATGAGCTACCGTGTAGCACAATTTTGCACACACACAAGGGAGAAATCCCATACAAAGCGATTATGTCAATACACAGGTTTGGAAACGTAATCAAAACATGAGCTCACAAACAAAATGGCGGCTCAATTTAAGTGCATGTCATTACGACATTACGAAGTGGAGTGACGAAGACTACGCCCTACTGACTCCCAGTCAAATTTTGGAATTAAAAGGAGAAATTATCGGAATAATCCTACCAGGACCTTCAAACTTCAACTTCCTTCAACGAACCGCCTCAAAACAGAATAACATGGCACAGGATTCCAACCAGGACGAATGATACAAATAAAAACACAGGAAACCCGGGAAGAACGAAAAGGCCGTGTGCTCCCTGCAGGGCCCTAGCAGAATGAGAGCGAAAACCTAGTGCGAGGCCGTGATCTCGCGTAGTTTTATTAATTTTATAATATTTCTTTTTTATTTGACTCCCATGAGCCTCTATTAAAATGGCGTCCGTTTGTTTACAATTACTATAGCACATGAGGAAATGGCACTTCGCCAAAACACAGTGGATGCACAGTCATACAAAGCGCTCTGGTATCGCAGATTATTCACTTGGATCGAGGTTACCCGTCAAACAGAAAAACAAAACGCCCCCAAATCGAGTTCATGACGAGTTTATTGCCGTCAAGTACTCGACTCTGAAATCTGTAAATGGAGGAGACTAGAGAAAGAGACTAAGCATGATCTAGAACAAAAGAAAACTTAAATCACAAAGTTTGATGAATATTTATAGACTTTCCATTATGACCAACAGCCCCAATTCCTCAATCTGTCATGTGCCACCTCCAATACCCGTGGCGCAGTTGCCATCTTTAGATTTCAGTTGCCACTATCAAGACCAACTCATACCAGTTCGCCCACACCAGTCTCCCTGGAGTCATGACTTCACAGCTTGTGAATTCTCAGTTCTAGTTCTAGTTTATGTTGTTGTTCGCCCTCGCAATTGATATAGACTATAGGTCTTTGATGATTTAGTGTGATCTGCTTCCTCGGAAATCCAACTCGAGTGGTTTTATTAATTTCTGTGATGGCCAAACCTCTTGAAGCGTTTTGCTAACCCACTGGCGTAAACCGCCTAGCGTATTTTATTGTCTCCTTGCTTTGTCCTTTACCCATATCTTTAATAGTTCGTACGGGTGATAATAGAACGCTATTAGGTAGAATTACTATTCTGCGTTCTCTTCGATATTTACTTCGTTTCCGCGGTATCCAAATATGCAAATTACTGACCGAAACATTGGTCACCTTATTAATCTTTGTAACAATTTTCAAAGGAGCCAGAGGATAGCATATGTCTCTGATAAATGTTACACTGGAAATTAAGTTTTTGTTTATATGTGAAAATAAAAGCGTTGATTCCTTTCGATAATCCGAAAAGTGAAAAGTATGTATATACGGGACCAACAACACTTCCAACCGCATTCTCGGTTGAGGAAAGACACGATATAGTGCAGGGAATCCTTTCTTTATCCTTTTATAGAATAAGATATGACCTTGTCGACTGACGAAATAACGTCCTTGGGCATTGCGTTCGAAACTCTGCCAATTATTCAGTTCAAAAAGCGCATTCTGGCCGCGTATCCAAGTTATATTAAATATGGAAAAAAAAGGACGACGATAGCTTCCTATGACAGTGCCAGCTATTACAAAGATGTTTTTCAAGCCAATCAGCAAGCCAAAAATACAATATTTAGTTGAACATGGGTGATGACGAGGGAGGATTATTGTGTCAAAATGACGAGTTGATATCTCAAACAACTTAAGTACAGCCGGTTTATATCCACTTTTCCGCCGCACGTAGCTGAGCAGCCATAATTTTCCGTTGCGAATATTTCCAAGCATCATACTAAAACGAGAGGAAACAGACGCATTATGAACGAGTGCGTAAACATTCCTTTGTTCAGGTTGGTAGACAAGTATATTTCTTAAGGTATGAACATGTCCTATATCATGTCGATGTACAAATAGTATCGAATTAGAATTGCCGTCAAACATAAACAGCCTGGCTTCATATTTACTCAAAATGACTAATACGGGGGGTTTGAAAACGACTGGTTCAGAAACTCTGTACGTTTGGGTTCTTTTTTCCTGAAAGAGCGGTTGTAAAAGTGTAAGTAGATGAGCGCTGCACTGCTTTTCATTCTTGTTACCACAGTACAGTGAGCCTTTAACCAGGGACCCAGAAACTTCTGGACGGAATGCCTGATGGTATGATTTACTGCCACAATTAGTATCATATTTGACTTTGAGACGGATTTTAGCTTAACCACGATCGAGTTTTGGCATGTGATAAAACCTTACCTCTAGTTGATACATAAGCCATCCTGTAGTAATCGTTACATCCTCCCTCTCCAAACATGTTGCCTTCTCACTATGCAGTCGGCAAACATGGCCGCCATTATTCCCTCGGGTATTAATAGTTTTGCAACTTAGCACCAAAAAGCAAACAAATGCGCAATGACACCTCGACCGCATGTTTTTATCAGCAAAACTTGGTTGAATTATTTCTCGATCATGTGTAACCTTCTTGTAAAACCTGCTCTGGGTTGGGACCATTGTCAGTTATTGCCGAAAATATACGAGACCACTATATCAAACACAAGGCATGATCATGACCACTGGGCAGTATTAATAAACGTTGCATTAATTCATCCAACATATTGACCTATTTCAATCAAAGATCTGATTGGCTTTTTCAAAGAACAACATTTCAACATGTGAGAGCATCAGAACTTTTTCTGTGAAGCCGAAATAGTGCGGATATTTTACAAATAATGCAATTTTATAACAGGCATTATTGCCGGCTATAAATGTACAAGAATTACAATAAAACACACCGTGGCAACACCTTGTATACTTTCATTAGAATTTGTTAATTCGGGCTTTCCGTGAAGCAGGAAACCGCTTTACAACAAGTGGTCTATTTCAGCCAATCGACTGCACGGAGTCGAAAGTACACCCTGCTTTATGAAATTTGGTACTATATACTATATGTACTTCCTGTAATCACCTATGTGCCGTCGACGTAACCGCAATAGCTCACCTACCGATCCCGATGGCCCAGTGGACCAGGCGACCGCCTCATAAATTGAGGGTCGAGAAGTCACCGGTGACTATAGTTCACCGTGCTTTATGAATTGTGTTACTCTACTTCCTGAGGTGTCACCTTCTTGAGGGGCGAATGTGTTGAAAGGCACTGCTGCTAAAAGGCGTTGTCGCAATAGCTCAAATACCGAATGTTATTAAATTTGATAAGAAGCATTATTGCCGGCTATTACTGTAGAAGAATTATAACGAAACACACCGTGGCAACACCTTGGATACTTTTATTGAATTTCCCATTTGTAAGCAACATATTGGCGATGATCGCTCGACCGGACAATTGATCCGGGTATTTCCGAGTATGATTAGGACAAGCGAACATTGCCGAAAGGAAGGGGACTAAACTGCATGGGGGACTGCCGTACGAACGCACAAACTGAATCCAAACATGCTCGCTGCAGTGACGGCAAACACTCCACAAGTTGAACCTCTGCCCGATATGATTCATTATGATATTTGATTCATTTCTGCTTTCTTTTTGCCATCTATAGTCGATCCTATTATCACTTGAATTACCCTGAAACAGCGTGGTATTCAAATTACTATACCGGCTACTGGTCGCCGGATATTGACAATAGACCCGACGAAAATCTTTGTTGGTTGGTGAAATTAAGGGGCGAATTATTTGAAAGGCGCTGCTGCAGTTTCTTTGAAATTATTGCTAACGAAACTTAAAATTTCCTGCCTCATTATATCATGCGGATGAACGAAATCAATATGCAGAGGTTTAGAGTTTTTCGGACAAATTTGTTCTATTTTTGGCCCACCCGGTATCATAAGGAACATGTTGTAGTTTCTTCTCCAAACTCGTGAGTGCAGGAAAGCAGTAGGAATCGAATTCTCCATTCAAATGTCGGTAAGAAACGGCATTCGCATGATATTTGGAGCCTACATGCCGTCGACTTCACCGCTCACATAACCGATCCCGATGGCCCAGTGGCTCAGGCATCCGCCTCAGAAATGGAAGGTCGAGCAGTCGTGGAAGTCGAAGGTACACCGTGCTTTATGAAAGTTGGCACTGTTTATAAGTACTTCCTGTAATCACCTATATGACGTCGACGTAACCGCAATTGTTCACCTACCGATCCCGATGGCTCTGTGGCCCAGGCGACCGCCTCATGAAATGAGGCACTCTACTATTAAAACACTCTCCCTGGTTCAGGCAATGAGGCTACGCATCGGTTTATTGATCAACAGAAACATAATGTGTTTTTCAGGATGTTTTGTCCGATATCTCACATGAATCAATCAAGTGTGGATTGAAACTAAAAGCTGTATTGTTGGGAGACAATGCCTACTAGAAAATTCTTCTTTTACTCTCTTGTAGTGAGGGAAATAAGAAATACATACGTGTAGTCCAAGTTTAATGTTATCATTGCGACGAGTTGTAAATGCTTATACATTTACAAACTTTCAAAAAAATGACTTCTTAAAAAAAGCTTACGCATTTTAAAACAATAATTTGCCATATGATATAAAACCTTCATAAATCGTCAGAAAGGTTTTATAGACAAGAAATATGAGTACCCAAATGAGCAACGTTTCCATGGAAACCGATTGGCTCCACATTTTCGACCAATTATGATTCGCAAAATGCATATGGCCGTACCAATTTCATGTCAACACATTCACTCTAAACGTTGTAAAATGATGACTTTATCCAATGGCCACTTTTTCCATTGGGTTTATATAAATAATGACCCGATTGACTGTATGAGACTGCCTGTTACTCTGCAGACAACTAGGCTAGACCAAAAGAATAATCTAGTCCAGGTAACCTCGACCCTATCCGCGCAAAGCAGATGGTCGAGGAAGCCTCGTTGATTTACCCGAGGTGAACCATACATTTTCAGTGCATACAGTGGATGCACTGTTATATCAAGCGCTCTGGTATTGTAGATTATTCACTTGGATCGAGGTTACCCATCCTATAGAAAAACACGTGGCCGGTCACCGGAATCTTACGCCCCCAAATCGAGTTCATGACGAGTTCATTACCGTCAAGTATTCGTCTCTGTAATGAGTGAATGGAGGAGACTGGTGAAAGAGTCGAAGAATAATCTAGAACAGAAGAAAACTGAAATCACAAAGTTTGATGAATATTTATAGACTAGACTTTCCATTATGACAAACAGCCCCAATTCCTCAATCTATCATGTGCCACCTCCAATTCCCCGTGGCGCAGTTGGCATCTTTAGATTTCAGTTGCCACTATCAAGACCAACTCAGACCAGTTCGCCCACACCAGTTTCCCTGGAGTCATGAATTCACAGCTTGTGAATTCTCAGTTCTAGTTTATGTTGTTGTTTGCCCACGCAATTGATATAGCCTAGAGGTCTTCGATGATTTTGTGTGATCTGCTGTTTCAAGTGGTGTTTCTTATGTTTTACAAAGACAATAAAGACGGGCGTTGCGAGAACAATCTGTATTCAGGAGCCATCTTAGTTACACAAAGAATCTTGGGAGGTCATGTGACCATAGGCGCGCGAACATTCAAAAGACAATATAACGCATATTGTAACATCCTTTCCCTTGAATGATCCCATCCAAATCAAATCAAACACATAAAACTGCACATACAAAACTAAACAGTCCAAGAGTCCTATTGTGCAGACTAATAATAATCTAAACTTGGATTAATACCTCAAATAAGAAACAGAAAAAAACTTGACTTAACTTGTCAAAACAAATACTGTGGCTGTGACAAATATCAAACAGAATGACACTTGGAAATACACATGGACAAAAAAATGAGCAATGATTGTGCTAACTGTACGGTACATATGAATAATTAATACTGGTTAATAATGCGCATAAATGTTTCTGTCTATTGTCTATAACAGAAAACCATCGAAATTGTCTCATGCTTTGGACCTTTCACTTTTAACACTCTCGTATTCAGAGCATAAACCATTCTTATGAAGGAGAGGTTACTAGCACTTCACTTCATTTTCTCACATCATGTAATCATGGAACTTAGCGGGTCTTTGCCTCACTCTTGTGGAGCGGCGAGGCTCTACAACAGGGTCAGGCACAACACTTTCGGAATTATCAGAACTAGACTGAGACACATCGATTTCCGGTGTCAGAATAACATCATCCTGAATCTCTTCGAACTGTTGTGACAAACTAAGCGGCGCTTCGGACGTTTTACGCAGATCTACTCGATTTCTACAGAAAACTCCCGTATCAGTTTCGACCTTGTAAGAACGATTTCCATCTCCTGACTGTACGACACCCTTTTTCCAACTCTTGTCTCCCTTTTTGTACGGTTTCATCCGAACAACTTCTCCATCCTGTAGCCTTGTCAGATCTTTAGCTGCGCGGTTGTAATACTTGGCCTGACGGGCTTGTCCTTCGGCCATTTTCTCACGAATATCGGAGTCCACTGGTTTACATTGCAACATTGTTGACGTCATGGGCAACAATGTACGTGTTCTACGATTGAACATTCTCTGAGCGGGACTGCAATCTAAACCTTGTGTAGGATATGGGCGGTTATTTCCGCATTAAATGATGTCCTAAAACGCGTCTTTATAACTGGTGACTCGTGTGTGTAGAGCAACCCGTGCGTACAGAGCAAAACGCGCGTATCTAACTCGCGACCCCTACAAAGAACATAACGCGAATGTATAACTACTGTCGCATAAACGTGCCGTCGGATAACTAGTGTCGGATAACTAGTGTCGGATAAGTGCTGTCGCATAAGTGCTGTCGCATATAAGGTTCCTCAGCCTCCCGCATCGCGGCGCTCTTGTGTCTTGATGATTATTGTTTTTGCTCTAAGGACGATATTAAAACGAATAATTAGGCTATTGCTTGTAGGCCGAGGCCCTTATATACATGTAGTACACTATGTACCGGTATCCTTATTGCATCAATTTTATTCTTACCACCAGGTACAGGTGTAGAGGTTGAGGTCGTAGATCTACTAGTACTAGTAGCAGGCACTGCAGATGCTGCAATATTATCAACCCGATTATCAAGAGGGACCTGGTGCTGTGTAGGCCTGCCCAACAAATTCACAACGTCTTGCAGCATGCGTGCTGCCCGCTGGAGCACATGTGGATCTTGATTAGTAGCCATTTTTCTCTTCTGTCTCAAACTCGGGATTACGTGGCTTAGAACAAAAGTAATAATAACTAGCGCCGCGATGCGGGAGGCTGAGGAGCCTTATATGCGACAGCAGTTATCCGACAGCACTTATCCGACACTAGTTATCCGACACTAGTTATCCGACGGCACGTTTATGCGACAGTAGTTATACATTCGCGTTATGTTCTTTGTAGGGGTCGCGAGTTAGATACGCGCGTTTTGCTCTGTACGCACGGGTTGCTCTACACACACACACACGAGTCGCCAGTTATAAAGACGCGTTTTAGGACATCATTTAATGCGGAAATAACCGCCCATAGTAGGAGTGTTACGCGTCTCCAACACAGCGAGATACTGGTCAGTGCCAGACTTTTTAGCCTTGCGCAATGTCCTCTTGGCGGCTTTTACAGCGGATTCCACCTTACCATTGGACTGACTGTGACGCGGGCTAATCTTGACATGATCAAAATCCCATTTTAGAGCAAAACTAGCAAATTCTGCAGAGACAAATTGTCCACCTTTGTCACTCACAACTTCTTTCGGACAACCATAGCGTGCGAAATGCGCTTTGAGCTTTCGGATAACTGCTGCACTAGAAGTAGAACGAAGTCTATCAATTTCCCAGAAATTGCTAAAATAGTCTACTAACAGTTATTAGATAGTCTTTGTTGTCCCATTCGAACAAATCACATCCAACCCTTTCCCAAGGTCGTGATGGCAACTCGTGACTCTGTAGTGTCTCTTTCTGCTGACAGCTCTCAAATTCACGACATATCTCACAAGACTGAATGTATTCTTTCAGTTCACTGGACATCCTTGGCCAGTACAGTGCTTCTCTGGCACGACGCAAACATGATTCAACTCCAAGGTGAGACGTGTGAACTAGTTTTGTCATCATGCTGCGGAGTTTGGTGGGCACAATAACACGCTCACCCCGGAACAGAAGTCCATTCTGCGAAGATATTTCATCTCGGAGATGAAAGTAAGGCACAACAGCATGCGGCAAGTTTTCCTTGCGCTCCGGCCACCCCTTAAGCACAACTCGGTTTAAACGTTGTAAAACACTGTCATTTGCCGTTTCAACTCGAAGCTCTTCAAGCCTCTCCGACCTGATGGGAAGAAACTTCACCATGTTTATTTGCTCAAATTCGACCTGAGTGCTGTCCTCACAGGGGAGGTAGGAGCGCGACAACATGTCAGCGATATACATCTCTTTTCCTCTTAGATATTGAATTTCAAAATCATACTTTTGCGCTCGCAAAATCATGCCTTGGAGCCTTCGCGGGGCTCTCACTAGGGGCTTCTTTAGGATGCTTTCTAAAGGTTTGTGGTCACTAAGTACGGTTGTAAATTGGCCAAACGTGTACTGGTTGAATTTTTCCAGGGCAAACACAACCGCAAGCATCTCTTTCCTAATCTGAGCATACCTAGTCTCTGTTAACGTTAGTGCACGGCTTGCATATGCTAACGGACGGCCTTCTTGGAGAAGAACACATCCTAAACCTTTCTCACTCGCGTCTCCTTGAATCACAAGAGGCAGTTTAGGATTGTAATACACTAGGACAGGGTCTATCGTAACAAGACGCTTCACTTCAGCGAAAGCTTTGTCATGGACATCGGTCCAAGACCACTGTGTTTCCTTAAGAGTCAACTTTCTAAGAGGTTCTAGAACATCGGACAGCATTGGCAGAAATTTCGCAAGATAATTGACGAATCCAAGAAAGCGGCGCATCGACTCAACTCCATCCGGCTTGTCTAACTCCAGAACAGCTTTGACCTTGTTGGGGTCCATCATGAGTCCATCCTTAGTGACACGATGTCCCATAAAGATGATCTCAGATTTCCTAAGTTCAGTCTTAGGCAAATTCAGCAAAATTCTGTTCTCAACACAGCGCTGGAGAAGCTTCTCCAAAGTAACATCATGATCGGCGTACGCTATTTCGTCGGTTTCACCAAACCCACAGACGAAAATGTCATCATGTATACAGTAGACACCGGGTAGCCCAGCTAGGGCCTGCGACAAACGCTTCTGAAAAATTTCAGACGAGCAACTGAGTCCAAACGGTAAACGAAGCCAACGGTAAAGGCCTCCGGGGGTCTGAAAAGTAGTTAACAGGCTGCTTTCAGAGTCAAGTTCACAGTGCCAATAGCCATTTTTAAGATCAAACTTTGAGAACACTCGGGCTTTGGCAAGTTCAGGGAGTACATCATCAATGACAGGAATTTGATAGTGTTCCCTTTTCAATGCCTGGTTTAGCGGACCAGGGTCTGTACAGATTCTCAGATCGCCATTTTTCTTAGTCGCAACGACAAATTGGCTAACCCAGTCAGTAGGCTCATCTACTGGGGCCAACACTTTCACATCACATAAATGATCGAGTTTTACATTAAACTTGTCCCTAATGGCGACTGGTACCTTGCGCGGCGGCAATATCTTCGGACTAGTTGAACCATCAGTCTCCAGGTGGACTTTACCTGGCAGAGTGCCAACATCACCACAAAACACTTGCTTATACTTTAGCAACAACGGATCCTTGAGGTGATCGGACTCAGACACAGCAGCAACAGTAAAGTTATCAGTATTGACGGTGATCAACTTCATTTGTTGTAAAGCCTGAGCTCCAAGTAATGGCACAAACGGTTCATTCACAATGACGAATTCAACAGAGTACTTTTTCCTAGTCTTAGGATTACGGATAGTAACACGACACTTTCCGATTGTCTTGATTTCAGAATTGTTCCACATTCTGAGAGTTTTTACTGAGCAGTTCGCTACACCTCGGGCTGCAATGTACCTTCTCGGAAGTACATTCACGGACGCTCCACAATCGATCTGAAATTTCACGGGCTGATCGTCAACAAGAAATTTGGCAAAAATTTGCTTGTCACACGGCTTGGTATTGTCTACAGAACTTATACTACCAATGATCTCGGAGTCTGTATCAGACTGGGAATCGTCTTGAACAAAGTTAAGTTTAGGCTTGCTACACCTAGAGGTTCGATGAGAGTTTGACTTGTCTTTATTCGTACAACATTTTGAGAAATGATCAGGACCATGACAAAGATTACACTCTTTCTTCCATGCTGGACACTTCTCACGATCCTTGACATGATGGTAACCACAGAACTTACAGTCAATGTCACGTTTTCCACGAGAGAAGTTAGGCTTAGATGAACTGAAACTAGACTTGTTTCGACTACTCGCAGACTTTTGACCTTTTGGTTTACTATAAACGCGATTTATGTCAGCTTTATCTTTGTCACCACTAAGGCTTTTCAACTGAGAAGCTGAAGTTTCTATGCTCCTGCAAATGTCTATGCACTTCTTAAGCGTAAGAGCACGTTCTTGCAACAGTCGTTTGCGGGTACGATTGTCATTCACCCCAAGCACAATTCTATCTCGTAACAGAGTGTCTTTAAGACAGTCACAGAAATTGCAAGTTTGAGCTAGTGTCCTGAGAGCTGTGACATAACTCTCAATCATTTCAGACGGACCTTGACTTCGACTATTAAAGTTGTAACGTTCGTAGGTTTCGTTGGTTTCTCCAATAAAATGATCGTCAAACTTCTTGACAATGTGAGCTAGAATGTTCTTGTCCTCACCCACACCAAATTGCATGGCAATATAAATTTTCAGGGCTTTTGCACCGATCGAGTGTAGAAACAGCGCGATTCGGAATTGTCCTGGTTGTCCTTCAAGCTTTGCAACAACGATATAGTTGGACCACATTTGCTTCCAGAGTTTCCAATTACCAATGACATCACCGTCTTCAACATCAAGAGCAGACGGTGGGGGAATGCCTGTCAGGGGCAAATTCACAGGTGCAGCAATCGGAGCTGGAGCAGCACCTCCAGCAGGTGGATCGTCAGGTGGCGCCATCTAGACTAATTAACGTAAACGACACGGCCTGGTTAGCACGTCACTCGAAAACGAATGTCTAGAAAGTTCGATTATAACGCTCTCGAAAAGCGGGTGTACTAACTAAGTTCTTCTGAACAGTCTATAATATTTACTCTTTCCGTTTATCTAGCTGTCACCACGTTTCAAGTGGTGTTTCTTATGTTTTACAAAGACAATAAAGACGGGCGTTGCGAGAACAATCTGTATTCAGGAGCCATCTTAGTTACACAAAGAATCTTGGGAGGTCATGTGACCATAGGCGCGCGAACATTCAAAAGACAATATAACGCATATTGTAACATCTGCTTCCTCGGAAATCCAACTCGAATGGTTTTACTAATTTCTGTGATGGCCAAACCTCTCGAAGCGTTCTGCTAACCAACTGGCGTAAACCGCCTAGCGCATCTTATTGTCTCCTTACTCTGTCCTTTACCCATATGTTTAAATGTCCGTACTGGTGATAATAGAACGCTATTAGGTAGCATTACTATTCTGTGTTCTGGTCGATATTTCCGCGGTATCCCAATATGCCAATTTCTGACCTTAACAATGGTCACCTTATTAATCTTTGTTAAAGTTTTCAAAGGAGCAAGAGGAGAGCATATGTCTCTGATAAATGTTACACGGGAAAATAAGTTTTTGTTTTTATATAGAAATAAAAACGTTGATTCCTTTCGATAGTTCGAAGAGTGGAAAAAATATATATACGGGACTGACAACACTTCCAACCGCATTCTCGGTTTAGGAAAGACACGATATAGTGCAAGGAATCCTTTCTTTATCCTTTTATAGAATAAGATATGACCTTGTCGATTTACGAAATGCACTTCTTGGTCATTGATTTCTAAACTTTGCCAATTATTCAGTTCAAAATGCGCATTCTGCCCGCGAATCCAAGTTACATTAAAAATGGAGAGAAAAGGACGACGATAGCTTCCTATGACAGCGCCAGCTATTACAAAGATGTTTTTCAAGACAATCGACACGCCAATTGTACAATGTTTAGTTGAGCATTGGTGATGACGAGGTAGGATTATTGTGTGAAAATGACGAGTTGATATCTCAAACAACTTAAATACAACCGGTTTGTATCCACTTTCCCGGCGCACGTAGTAGAACAGTACGGAATTGTATATGGTATGATTTACTGCCACAATTAGTATCATATTTGACTTTGAGACAGATTTTAGCTTAACCACGATCGAGTTTTGGCATATGATAAAACCTTACCTCTAGTTGATAAATAAGCCATCCTGTAGTAAACGGTATATCTTTCCTCTCCAAACATGTTGCCTTCTCACTGTGCAGTCGGCAAACATGGCCGCCATTTTGCCCTCGGGTATTGATAGTTTTGCAACTTAGCACCAAAAAGCAAACAAATGCGCAATGACACCTCGACCGCATGTTGTTATCAGCAAAACTTGGCTGAATAAGTTCTCGATCATGTGTAACCTTCTTGTAAAACCTGCTTTGGGTTGGGACCATTGTCAGTTATTGCCGAAAATGTACGATACCACTATATCAAACACAAGGCATGATCATGACCACTGGGCAGTATTGATAAACCTTCCATTAATTCATCCAACATCTTGACCAATCAAAGATCTGATTGGCTTTTTCAAACAACAACATTTCAACATGGGAGAGCATCAGAACTATTTCTGTGAAGCCGAAATATTGCGAATATTTTACAAATACATGTAATTCAATTTTTCAATTTTCAAACATTATTACCGGCTATTACCGCAGAAGAATTATAATAAAATACACCGTGGCAAAACCTTGGATACTTTTATTAAATTTCCCATTTGCAAGCAACAAGTTGGCGATGAACGTCCGGCCGGACAATTGATCCGGGTATTTCCGAGTATGATTAGGACAAGCGAACATTGCCGAAAGGAAGGGGACTAAACTGAATGGGAGACTGCGCTGCCGTACGAACGCACACGCTGAATCCAAACATGCTCGCTGCAGTGACGGCCAACACTCCACAAGTTGAACATCTTTTCGAGATGCCACTTCGAAGTTTATAATATTTTATTCCTTTATACTTCATTTTTGCCATCTATAGTCGATCATTTTATCACTTGAATTACCCTGAAACAGCGTGGTATTCAAATTACTATTCCGGTTACTGGCCGCCGGATATTGACAATAGACCCGACAAAAATCTTTGTTGGTTAGTGAAATTAAGGGGCGAATGGTTTGAAAGGCGATGCTGCAGTTTCTTCGAAATTATTGCTAACGAATCTTAAAATTTCCTGCGTCATTATATCATGAGGATGAACGAAATCAATATGCAGAGGTTTAGACTTTTTCTGACAGATTTGTTCCATTTTTTGCCCACCCGGTATCATAAGGAACATGTTGTAGTTTCTTTTCCAAACTCGTGAGTGCCAGGAAGGCAGTAAGAATCGAATTCTCCATTCAAATGTCGGTAAGAAACGGCATTCGCATGATATTTGGAGCCTACATGCCGTCGACGTAACCGCTCACATAACTGATCCCGATGGCCCAGTGGCTCAGGCATTCGCCTCAGAAATGGAAGGTCGAGCAGTCGTGGAAGTCGAAGGTACACCGTGCTTTATGAAATGAGGCACTCTACCAGTAAAACACTCTCCCTGGTACAGGAGACGAGGCTACGCATTGCTTTATTGATCAATAGAAACATAATGTGTCTTTCACGATGTTGTATCCGATATCTCACATGCATCGATCGAGTGCGGATTGAAACTAAATGCTGTATTGTTGGGAGACAATGCCCTCTACGAAATTCAATTTTTTTTTCTTTCTTGTAGGGAGGGAAACAAGAAATACATACTGTTACGATAGGTCTTAGTCAATCAACTAAAACTATTATAACGAATTTACATCTTTTGACAGTAACACCATCTTACCCGACGACTTGCCACGTCTCCAACCAATTCCTAACCGGCCGGGATGACCGATGACAACCGAAGGATGTCACATCCCCCCCACTTAAAAAGTTTCATCCCTGATTAAACTAACTCACAAGGAATACTTAGTACCAAATCACCATAAAAATAATCACCATTCTCACAGACACAATACTACTAAAAAAACACACCTTACAAGCATCTTTTACAACCGAAATAGTCTAACAGTCAATCGACTGTGCCACAAAATTATCTGTGCAAGTACAAATATTGTTTATATAACAACTACAATGCACTCAGAACCAGTATTTGAGAAAGTATCAAGCTGCTGATAATAAAGTAATACTTCACAAGTACACTTAGACATACTTAATATACAAGTACAGAATGTACATAATGCTAAATATTCTCTTGACCATGAATTCCGCATTCATCATACAAAGTCTCGAAACAGTCCAATGAAAAGTCTCTTTGTTATCAAATCACTTATCCAGTCTCGATAGAGCGTATGCCACCACATTATCACGTCCTTTAATGTGCTGAACCTCCAAATCGTATTGTTGCAATGCAAGACACCATCGCATAAGTCTCTGATTGTTATTTTTCATTTTTGCCAAGAACACTAACGGGTTATGATCCGTGAACACTTTCACAGGAAAACTAGGCGAGTCCAAGTACACAGCAAAGTACTCCAAAGACAAAACCAAAGCAAGTGTCTCCTTTTCAATAGTGGAGTAGTTAACCTTCAAACGATAAGAACTGGATAACCGCCGAGATCAAAATAGAAATCAACAAAAGAAACAAGCTCTTTGGAAAAGCAAAGAAATCCGGTTCTAACATCGATTATGATATTTTCAAAAAACAACGAAACCACGTTATCTCACTGATCAAGAAGGCAAAGGATTCCCACCTTTCGTCGATAACGGACAAATTGAAAAATGGAAGAAAGGATAAAGACTGGTGGAAACTCGCCAAAAGCATCTGCGGTCAAAGCAAAAACAACACAACTCCTTCACTAAATGTCAATGGGTTATCCGTAGACGACCCTACAACCAAGGCCAACATCCTCAACGCTCACTTTGCCAAAATCTGCAACGTAGATGAGACAAACATACCCGCCCAAGGAGAACTCCCAAACCTCACCAACAACGAGCTCAACGACATCATAATCACAGAGCAGGATATCGCCGATCAAATCGCCATCATGGACACTAACAAGGTCATCGGCCCAGACGGCATCAGCCCTCGCATAGTTCATTCATTGACGCTCCAATTGACCAAACCGCTCCACATCCTTTTCAACAGATCCCTGAATGAAAACATATTCCCAGAAACATGGAAAAAAGCAAACATTACCCCCATATTCAAGAAAGGTGACAGGCATGATAAATCCAACTACAGACCCATTTCCTTCCTCAGTGTCATAGGAAAACTTTTCGAAAAAATTGTCCACAGAAATGTCTACAACCATCTCCGTTTGCTCATCTCGAAGAACCAATCTGGATTCCTGGCTAACCACTCTGCAGTTACCCAACTCCTTGAAATAAACCATCAATTACTAATGGACCTCGACGAACAGAAGGAAGTTTTCTCACTATTCTGTGACATTTCCAAAGCCTTTGACAAGACTTCTCATAAAGGCATCGCATCGAAACTTTACCAGTTTGGCATCAGAGGAAACCTGCTATCATGGTTCAAGAGCTACCTCCAAGACAGGCAACAACGGGTTGTAATCAACGGAAAATCCTCAGAGTGGCTTCGAGTCAACGCTGGCGTCCCCCAAGGATCTATCCTAGGCCCACTGATGTTCCTGGTCTACATAAACGACGTCACGGAGGAAACCAACGGCAGAACGAGACTGTTTGCCGACGACACTTCAAACGCATTCGCATCACGAAACCTCATAGCATGCACGCCCGAAATCCAGCAGGATATAAACAAACTTTACGCATGGGCAATGAAATGGGCCATCACCTACAACGCAACAAAAACGCTGTATCTGATTACGAGCAGGCGGAGACAACCCTCTGTTATCCACTGTCATCTCAACAACGTCGCAATTGATCAAGCCAAGTCACACAAGCACCTCGGATTAACTTTCAACGACAAAGGAACCTGGGAAGACCATATCCAGTCAATCGTTACGACCGCAAACCGCAGACTTGGCATACTACAAAACATCAAATACAAAACGGATAAACAAACTTTACTAACGCTCTACAAGACATTTGTCAGAAGCAAGCTCGAATACGCAGACGTAGTATGGGACGGACTCCCCCAGAACTTAGCAGCAAAACTGGAAAAAACTCAAATCAATGCAATGCGATGTATAACAGGATTAACAATCAGCTCTCACCACCGCGACCTTTACAGAGAATCTGGCCTTCTACCACTCGAAAAGCGCAGGAAATTCCATCGCCTCGTAATGTTCTACAAAATTTTAAACGGACTTGCACCAACCTACCTCAAAGACCTCATCCCAGAACTAACCGTCGATAGTCACTACCATAACACACGTTTAGCTACAAACAACAATATAACACCTTTCCTTTGCCGCACAAATAGCCTCTACTCAAGCTTCTTCCCTTCTACAATCCGTGACTGGAATGCTCTCGACCTTTCTATACGTGCGAAACCAACTCTAAACTCCTACAAATATTCCCTAACCAAACTGCCAGAATTCTCTATCAAACCAATCCCCTCCTGGCTAGACATCGGCCCTCGCCCACTTAACATCATTCTCACACGTATGCGAAACAACTGCAGCGGACTAACATCTGACCTATACCTAAACCACGTTTCGGAAACCCCCACTTGCCTCATGTGCCCAATGCATGTTCCAGAAACCTCTTCACACTTTTTTCTCGACTGTCCTAAGTACGAAAACCAACGCAACTCCCTAATCGCCAATACCCTCCAAATAACACACATCCATAATGCAACTCTAAACTCAAACATCCTTCTCAACGGCCATCCATCTTTCTCCAACCTCGAAAATGCTCTCCTTATCAAATCAACCCTAAAATTCATTTCATCCACAAATCGTTTTCCAATCTAACTCAAAGAAAAATATCTGACCCCCCCCCTCTTTTCCGTTTCCGACACCCCCAAACTCGTATGATCATTCCTAACTCTTGCACCCCCGCCCCCCTGCACTTTCCAAACTATCTATCCTTTTTTTTTTTTTTTTTTTTTTTTTTTTCTCTTTTTTGCGAAATTCACTACCTATCAACTTCACATGTTTCTCAATTATATATTCTGTATATCTCTTCAAATTATCTTTAAAAAACTTATGTCACTATTCGTATCTTCATAAACTTATGTAACTATTTGCATATATTTTTATTTTGCAGTAGTTTAAGCCTTCGGCTTTTAACTGTAAAAAAATGTGCAATATAAACCGAATAAACTCTTTGTAAAAAAAAAAGTAGTTAACCTGGTGCTTATTTAGTTTCCGAGAAAAAGTAACACACCGGACGGTCAATGCCAGCTATCCTGACGTTCACAGTTCAACAAATTGGTGAGCGGAGCTACCACCTGGGACAAGTTTGGGCAGAATCGCCGGTAGAAACCTATCATACCGAGAAATCGCATCAACGATTTCCTATCATGAGGCGGTGGGTATTCCACCATCACCTTAACCTTCGCTTCGCTTCGCTGGTATCTACTTGAAGCACCTTTTAGACCAAAAGGCATGACTTTATACTGGTAAAGACCATTTGGAGTTGCAAAAGCTGTTAGCTCCTTAGCTCTGTCTGTCAAGGGGATAGCCCAGTATCCCTTGAGCATGTCAAAAGTTGTAATGAACTAAGCCTTGCCAACTTTTTCAATGCAGTCGTCAACACGCTTGTTTGGGAAACTGTCGCCCTTTGACAATGCATTGAGGCGCCGAAAATCTTGGCATAGCCGATACTGACCATTCTTTTTTGGCACTAAAACACAAGGTGAGCTCCATTCTGAATTGCTAAGTTCTACTAAGTCATTTGCCAACAAATATTGGACTTCCTCATCTTGCGATTCACTTTTTTTATGATTTACCCTATATGGATGTTGTTTGACAGGTTTTGCAACTCCTACATCAATATCATGTTGGATGAGAGGGGTCTGAGTAGGCACATCCCCGAATAAATGCTTGTATTCAAGAATTAGCCCATTGACCGCTTTGCGATGAGCAGGATTCTTGATGTGGCCAAGTTTGGCATCAAGGTTTTTCAAAACATCTGAATTTCGCAACTTTGGCGAACAACCCGCTTTTTCTCCAAGACCCGACTCACTTTCATCACCCTCAACATCCGTCAACAATAAAACAGGTTTACAGGATTTGTCAACATTCTCATCATCGTTACCATTATACTTTTTAAGCATGTTGACATGGCAGAGTCTGTTTTTCTTTGTGCGATCTGGAGTACGCACCACATAATTTAGGTCATTGACCTTGCGCTCAATAAAATAATGGGCCAGAAAACTTGGCCTGCAGGGCTTTTTCGCGTAATGGCAAAAGCACTAGGACCTGATCCCCAGGACTGAAAGTCCTTTCCATGCTCTTCTTATCGTACCAGGACTTCATCTTTGATTGCGTTTCCCCAAGATTAGATTCTGCCATCTCGCCAGCTTCAGACAACTTTAGTCTAAAGTCTGCAACATAGTCCAAAATATTCACTTCCTTGTCTAAATCATCTTCATTTAACCATGATTCTTTTAACAATCTGAGAGGACCACGGACTCCATGTCCAAACACAAGTTCAAATGGACTGAACCCTAAAGACTCCTGCACGCATTCTCGTGCAGCAAATAACACTAAAGGTACACCTTCATCCCACGACTTCTTATGGTCAAAACAGTATGCTGTTAACATGTTTTTTAATGTGGCATGGAACCGTTCCAATGCACCTTGGGATTCTGGGTGGTAAGCACTGGAAGTTAGGTGGTTAATCCCCAACTGATCCATGACTTGGGCAAAAACCTTGGACATGAAATTGGACCCTTGGTCCGACTGTAACGCGTGCTTGGGTAACCCTACCCAGCTGAAGAATTTTACCAAACTTTTTATGACAGACTTGGCTGTTATATTCCTCAGAGGGAATGCCTCAGGGAACCTGGTTGAGGTACACATGATTGTCAACAGGTACTGGTTTCCACTAGAAGTCCTAGGAAGCGGACCTACACAGTCTATCAAAATCTTTGCAAAAGCTTCCCCTACAGAAGGTATAGGATGGTGTGGAGCGGGAGGGATACCTGGTTAGGTTTGTCAACCATTTGGCAGGTGTGGCATTGTCTACAATACCGTACAATGTCAGATCGAAGACCTGGCCAAAAAATGCATTAATATGCGATGGTAAGTTTTTGTGATGCCTAAGTGTGCACCCATTAGCGAACCGTGGGCCATTTTCAGTACTTCTGATCTGCGTGATTTTGGAACCACAATCTGGTGTCTATAGCGCCAGCTTTCATCACAAGCTGCATCAGGAGGTCGCCAACTCCTCATAAGGACGCCTGATTTTTTATAGAAAAACACTGGTTCCTTCCCCGCTCTTACACAACTCCCTGATCTCTGGATCACCGTCCTGCTCTTTGATCAGGAGATCTATACTAGTAGGCAAAACACTGACGTTGTTACAATCGCCCTCAACGTCAGTTGACGGGTTACCGGAACAATCTTTTCCGACAGTACTAGCATCTTCTATGATTACACAGTCATCATCACTATCATCTATCACAATAGGCTCTTTCGCCTTACCCAACTCGCTTTGAGTTTCACATCTACATAATCATGATCAACATTCTAATCAAAAATGTTACAATCCTCAAGCATGCCAAGATAATTTTCTGGATCACTTGGTGTATTTTGAGCAGCCAACGACTTTGCTCTAGTCATAACACATGAGGGGAAAATACCAGGAAATTCTTCCTCCAACAGACTAGTGTTGTTCTCAGATACAGGCTTTACAGTCAAAATTGGTTGAACCTTAACCAAACCACCAGCCAAATCGTTACCAAGTATAAAATCAACAGGTGATGAACAGGCGATGACTGTCGAACACCTACTAAAGCATCACCGTTAAAAACATTACAATTGAGAACAATGTTATGTAACGGTACAGCAAGAGGGTTGAGCCCAACCCCTTCAATAAACATAGTTTGGTCAGTGTCGGACCATGGGCCTAACCCAACAACATTCTCTAAAATGAGGCTCTGAGAAGCCCCAGTGTCTCGTAAAACTTTCATCGGTACTTTTTTGTCTCCCACAGACACATAACCCTCAGACACAAATGGTCTGTACTGCTCACTGATCTCATCAGACACTCTTTGCCAATTAGTACTAACCAAAGCATTTGGCGAGTTCTTATTGTTACCTGAATTTTTCCTTGCAAGGATTGTGCAGTCTGCCATTCTGTGCCCTTCCTTTTTACAATAGAAACACGACATTTTGACATTTGGTTTGGACACACTCGAATCAGAAATACCAGAACTATTTGAGTAACCGTGGCTTCTCTGTGCCCCACTGGCAGAAACCCCACCAGCACTAGTTGCCAGAGTTTTAGACTCACTCACCCTTCTTTTGTGACCTAAACGTTTGCCTGTATGCTTCAGGCACCACCTCGTACGCTTTCAAAATAGCCGCTTTTACCGCTGGATAGTCAAATGAATGGTCTAACGACAGACTAGAATAGGTCTCTTGAGCCTTCCCTTTCGAAACACTCTGGACCAACAATGCCCAATGATCCCTCGGCCATGCCAAATTTGTGGCTACCTTCTCAAAATGTGCAAAAAACTTGTCAACATATTTGTCATCAAATGGCGGGACCAACCGTACATTTCTACTAGCATGAAAAGTGCGTCCCATACCAACACCACGAGCGGTAGCTCGATGCCTTTGCTCCGCTAACTCTGCCTCACGTAATCTAACCGCTTGTTCTACTTCCTTTTCTTTCAGAGCAAACATCTGCTCAGTCTCTACACTTTTCATTTTGATTTGAAAGTCTAACTCCTTCTCACGCATTAGGAAGTTTTGCTTCATTTCGGCCAATTTGAGGCGTGAGAGAGTGACAGCCTCACTCTCATCCTCCTCATTCTCATCCACCACCTCAAACTGAATCTCATTCACAACACCTGCTTTCACAAGCTCGTCCACCAACCGACTCAAAAATTGAGTCCTCTTCAACTTCGGATCAATGACCACCTTATAATGAGTAGCCAAAGCCACCAAATCAGCTTTCTTATAGGTTTCTAAAAGATCCCACTGTGGATCCGCTACAAACTCTTTTACATCAAAAGGCATGGTTACATTATGTACACTGTGTTCAGAGTAAATACTCAGGCTGAGTCAAAAGTATGATACTACATACACTGCCAGGTAAAAAGTGTAAGAAATACTGTACACAGCTACAGAACCATCACCAAAAGAACAAGCAGTCAGATTCTCACTAAAAATAATAAATCCGGAATATGACAGATTTATAACACAGACAGTTGCTGCGTCTGAAACTCACATAAAAGACAAGTTTAGCCTACTCAACATATTTTACATATATCACCCAAAATATGGAACTGCATGACAAGACACAAAAATACACAAATCCTGTGTAGGCCCTACAACAAATCTTAGCGTTTGCTATTGAAGAAGTTCAAAACTTGACACACATTCGCAAAAAGTGGCGATCAGAAGTAAAATCTCACAAAAGTAACACTTGACACTTGCGTGGCCAGTAATTTACCACATCAAACTTATGTTACAGTTAGTACCGGTACGGTACACAGATAAGTCACAAATGGACATCACAAAGTTCAACACACTCTTGAACGAGAGCGACAAACTTTCGCCCGAAATTGCAGTGCAGTGTTGTGCATGCATGAACACGTGCCGTTTATAAAATTACAAAAACGTACAGGAAATGTACATGAAAAAAGCACGTGGGTACGGGATATGATGGCGGTGAAACATTTGGGAAAATCGATCTTGGTTCCCGGCCGAGCCCCCAATTTGTTACGATAGGTCTTAGTCAATCACACAAAACGTAACTTAAAATGAACTACACAAGTCCATTGCACAAATGAACACAAGATCGATTCAAAGAACTACCGATAAGTGTATTTAAAACTGGTACAAAAACTATTATAGAGAATTTACATCTTTTGACAGAAACGCCATCCCACCCGACGACTTGCATCGTCTCCAACCAATTCCTAACCGGCCGGGATGACCGAAGACAACCGAAGGAGGTCACAATACGTGTAGTCCAAGTTCAATATTGTCAATGCGACGAGTTGTAAATGCTTATACATTTACAAACTTTCAAAAAAAGACTTCTTAAAAAAAGCTTACACATTTTAAAATAATAATTTGCCAGAAGATACAAAACCTTCATAAATCGTCAGAAAGGTTTTTAAGACAAGAAATATGAGTCCTCAAAAGAACATCGTTTCCAGGGAAACCGATCGGCTCCACCTGTTCGACCAACTATGATTTGCAAAATGCAAGGCGGTACAAATTTCATGCCAAGAAGTTCACTTAAAACGTTGTAAAATGATGACTTTATCCAATGGCCTCTTTCGGTAAAAAAACTCCTAATTACATTAGAACCTCTTGGTAATATCCATGGAAATTAGCTGAGTTAATAGACTTTTGCAGTGCCTATCAATCGCGCCGGCTGAATCATATAAATATATACTATTAACATTGTGGCGGTGTAGTTCCCATTGTTTGCCCTCCCACTTCACACCACGTCAGTAAGTTTTATAAGTGCGGGAGGGCGTGCGATAAGGAAAATGGCCAAACGGACGTCATCACCCCGGTTATTCAGATCTCAAACAGAGGGGCAACACCCATTCTGACCAGAGTTGCTGATGCCCGATTTTATATGCACCAGCGAAGATTTTTCAATAAGGCACCAGAAAATCTCTTTCAAAGTCAAGAAATCACCTGACCACGAACGATTAATGACTTCCTTCGGATCTCCGAACATTAACCAAGAGATTGACATCTGACACATATCATTTGATTCAGTAAGGTAGATTTAGGTAAAAGGCAGGCTCGCATTCAAAGATCGATAAAGACCACTTTGTTTACATTTGATTCGGGCGAAACCACGGTCATTTGAATAACTCTAAATAAGCAAATAGGCTGAATAAGTAATGAATGCATTCCAAATCTTCCCTAAATCCTAATGCAAGCATTTAAATTACGAGATACAATGGTTTCCTGCAGTACAAGAGGATTTCATGATACTTCATAGAATATTTTCCATTGGGTGTATATAAATAATGACCCGATCGACTGTATGTGACTGTATGTGACTATGCAGACAACCAGGCTAGACCTAAAGAATAATCTAGTCCAGGTAACCTAGACCCTATCCGCCGCAAAGCAGAGGGTCGAGGAAGCTTCGTTGGTTTACCCGAGGCGAACCTTACATTTTCAGTGCATACAGTAGATGCACTGTCATTCCGAGCGCTCTAGTATTGCAGATTTTTCACTAGGATCGAGGTTACCCACCCGATAGAAAAACACATGACCGGACACCTGAATCTTACGCCCCCAATTCGAGTTCATGACGAGTTTATTGCCGTCAAGTACTCGACTCTGTAATGAGTGAATGGAGGAGACTGGTGAAAGAGTCTAAGAATAATCTAGAACGGAAGAAAACTGAAATCACAATGTTTTATGAATATTTATAGACTTTCCATTATGACCAACAGCCCCAATACATCAATCTATCATGTGTCACCTTCAATTCCCCATGGCGCAGTTGCCATCTTTTGATTTCAGTTGCCTCTATCAAGAACAACTCATACCAGTTAGCCCACACCAGTCTCCCTGGAAGAAACCTCTCGAAGAGTTTTGCTAACCAACTGGCGTAAACCGCCTAGCGTATTTTATTGTCTCCTTGCTCTGTCCTTTACCCATATCTTTAATAGTTCGTACGGGTGATAATAGAACGCTATTAGGTAGCATTACTAGTCTGCGTTCTTTTCGATATTTACTTTGTTTCCACGGTAACCCAATATGCCAATTCCTGACCGAAACAAAGGTCACCGTATTGATCTTTGTGACAGTTTTCAAAGGAGCTAAAGGAGAGCATATGTCTCTGATAAATGTTACACTGGAGAAGAAGTTTTTGTTTCCGTGTAAAAATAAAGTCGTTGATGCCTTTCGATAGTTCGAAAAGTATAAACAACGCGGGATCGAAAACACTTCCAATTGCGTTCTAGGCTTAGGGAAGGCACGATATAATGAAAAAAATCCTTTATCCTGACTTTTATAGAGTAAGATATGACCTTGTTGATTGACGCAATAATGTCCCTCGGTAGGCTGTCTTACTGTTTGCCAACTATTCAGTTTATAAGGCGCCTCCTGCCCGCCTATCCAAGTTATATTAGATACGGTGAGAATCTGACGACGCCAGGTCCGTTTGAGAAGACAAACTATTACAATGTTTTTTTTCAAGAGAAGCGGCTGGAAAAACACGGATCCCAAAGTTGAGCATGGGTGATGACGAGGTAGGATTATTTTATTATAACAACCAGATAATATATCAAGCAATGTAAGGACAACAGGTTCATATCCACTTCTCCGGCGCACGTGGTGGAACAGCCATAATTTCCCGTTGTGAATATCACTGAACATTTCAGTAAAACGAGAGGAAACAGACACATTATGAACGAGTGCGTAAACATTCCTTTGTTCAGGTTGGTAGACAAGTATATTTCTGAAGACATGAACATGTCCTCTATCATCTCGATGAACAAATAGTATCGAATTAGAATTATCGTCAAACATAAACAGCCTCGCTTCATATTTATTCAAAATGACTGATACGGGGGGTTTGAAAACGACTGGTTCAGAAACTCTGTACGTTTGGGTTCTTTTTTCCTGAAAGAGCATTTGTTAGTAGATGAGAGCTGCACTGCTTTTCATTCTTGTTCCCACAGTACAGTGAGCCTTTAACCAGGGACCGAGAAACTTCTGGACGGAATGCCTGATGTTATGATTTACTGCCACAATTTGTATCATATTTGACTTTGAGACGGATTTTAGCTATGCCACGATCGAGTTTTGGCATGTGATAAAACCTTACCTCCAGCTGATACATAAGCCATCCTCTAGTAATCGTTACGTCTTCCATCTCCAAGCATGTTGCCTTCTCACTGTGCAGTCGGCAAACATGGCCGCCATTATGCCCTGGGGTATTAATAGTTTTGCAACTTAGCACCAAAAAGCAAACAAATGCGCAATGACACCTCGACCGCATGTTTTTATCAGCAAAACTTGGCTGAATTATTTCTCGATCATGTGTAACCTTCTTGTAAATCCTGCTTTGGGTTGGCACCATTGTCAGTTATTGCAGAAAATGTACGAGACCACTATATCAAAGACAAGGTATGATCATGACCACTGGGCAGTACGTATTAATAAACGTTGCATTAATACATCCAACATCTTGACCTAATTCAATCAAAGATCTGATTGGCTTTTTCAAACAACAACATTTCAACATGAGAGAGCATCAGAACTATTTCTACGAAGCCAAAATTGTGCCGATATTTTACAAAAGCATGTAATTCAATTTGATAACAAGCATTTTTGCCGGCTATTACTGTAGAAGAATTATAATAAAACACACCGTAGCAACACCTTGGGTACTTTTATTGAATTTCCCATTTGTAAGCAACAAATTGGCGATGAATGTCCCGCCGGACAATTCAACTGGGTATTTCCGAGTATGATTAGGACAAGCGAACATTGCCGAAAGGAAGGGGACTAAACTGAATGGGAGACTGCCGTACGAACGCACATGCTGAATCCAAACATGCTCGCTGCAGTGACGGCAAAGTCTCCACAAGTTGAACCTCTGCCCGAGATGCCACTTCAAAGTTTATATTTCATTCCTTTATACTTAGTTTTTGCCATCTATAGTAGATCCTTTTATCACTTGAATTACTCTGAAACAGCGTAGTAATTCAAATTACTATACCGGCTACTGGCCGCCGGATATTGACAATAGACTCGACGAAAATCTTTGTTGGTTTGTGAAATTAAGGGGCGAATTATTTGAAAGGCGCTGCTGCAGTTTCTTTGAAATCATTGCTAACGAATCTTAAAATTTCCTGCGTCATTATATCATGCGGATGAACGAAATCAATATATGCAGAGGTTTAGAGTTTTTCTGACAAATTTGTTCCATTTTTGGCCCACCTGGTATCATAAGGAACATGTTGTAGTTTCTTCTCCAAACTCGTGAGTGCCAGGAAGGCAGTAGGAATCAAATTCTCAATTCAAATGTCGGTAAGAAACGGCACTCGCAAGGCATTGGGAGCCTACATGCCGTCGACGTAACCGCTCACATACCGATTCCGATGGCCCAGTGGCCGAGGCATCCGCCTCAGAAATTGAACCGTGGTTTATGAAATTTGCCACTGTATACATGTACTTCCGGTAATCACCTATGCGCCGTCGACGAAAACGGAAAAGCTCACCTACCGATCCCGATTGCCCAGAGGTCCAGGCGACCGCCTCATAAATGGAAGGTCGAGCAGTCATGGAAGTAGAAGATACACCGTGCTTTATGAAATGTAGCATTCCACAATTAAAACACTCTCCCTGGTTCAGGAAACGAGACTACGCATCGATTTATTGATCAACAGAAAGATAATGTGTTTTTCACGATGTTGTATCCGATATCTCACTCATCGATCGAGTGCGGATTGAAACTAAATGCTGTATTGTTGGGAGACAATGCCCTCTAGAAAAATTTTTTTTTTTCTCTTGTAATGAGGGAAACAAGAAATACATACGTGTAGTCCAAGTTCAAAATTGTCATTGCGACGAGTTGTAAATTCATATATATTTACAAACTTTCAAAAAGTGACTTCTTAAAAAAAGCTTACACATTTTAGAATAATAATTTGCCATATGATACAAAACCTTCATAAATCGTCAGAAAAGTTTTTAAGACAAGAAATATGAGTCCTCAAATGAACAACGTTTCCAGGGAAACCGATCGGCTCCACCTGTTCGACCAATTATGATTTGCAAAATGCATGTCCGTACCAATTTCATGTCAGCAAGTTCACTCAAAACGTTGTAAAATGATGACTTTATCCAATGGTCTTGTGCGAATGGCGGGCGGCGGGCGTATATATATATAGTGTATTTATTCACTCCATACAGTCCAGCAAGGTATTCCAGGCTTCTCTACAAGCAGTAGGTCTAGTCCTCTCTCGAAGGTTGTCTTGGTTCTTGTGCACTTTAGCTATATCTTCTGAATACCCTACATACAAATTCTATTATACAAGTGTCTAACTAACATAACTCAATCACTCTAAGCCCATTCAGGATAGGCCATTGTTACCATTGTAAGTTCCATTCCTGATCGTGGTTTGGTCAGTTTCAGACCAGGGCAAGCACGACTGGCCAATCCTTAAAGGGAACATTTCCCACAGCCTCTTGCGATAAAAGAACTCCTTATTATATCAGAACCCCTTGGTAATATCCATGGAAATTAGCTGAGTTAATGGACTTTTGCCGTGCACATCAATCGTACCGGCTGAATCATATAAATAGATACTATTAACATTGTAGCGGTGTAGTTCCCATTGTGTGCCCTCTCACTTCATACCAGGGGCCTGTTTCATAAAACTTTTTAACAGACTTCCTTCAAGGTACCATAAAGGAAGGATATAACGTCTATTTAAAGCTGCGTATTAAAAGCGTTTCATAACTCGTTTTTACTCTGCCATTACATTAAATTTAACAGGCCTGCCATTAGTAAATGATTGTATGGTGTACCTCATTGGTGAAAAAATAATAACTCGAACGCAGAGTGATTTATTGTGTTGAGATACCTAATACATGATCGAGCCGTGGTAAAATGTGTCAATTTCAGTGTCTTTGGTTCCTATACACTATATGAATGCCCTTTCGAAATACGAAACTTTCTTTCCATGCATTAATTCTGTGCCGGTGTGCAAGGGATAGTAGTCCTAGGGCTGATAGTCCGTGTAACAATAGCCCGCATTGCTAAATGTTTTGGTTAGGGTTAGCAGTACAATGGATCATGCTGCTTAATTGGTCAAATACAATGCTACCGGACTATGACTCCAGGGGGACTATATCCGCTGTCACACCGGGAACATGGCCAAGAGACAGCGATCTCGCAATTGGACTGATACTGAATTTGATGTTTTAGTGGAGTTCTACTCAGAACTCAATTACAAGCTGGCGAATTTGATTGCCGTTAACATCCATGTCTCGAGGAGGAAAGTCATCATCCCCTGCGTCATCATCAGAGTCCTCGTCATCATCGTCATCGTCATCTGAATCCTCCACTAAGGGCAATCTATCCCGGAAAGCAATGTTGTGGAGCAGGCAGCAGGGCTGAATAATAATGCTTGCCTTTTGTGGTGTGTATTGAATCTCCTTGCGGAGGCATCTGAACCGTTGCTTTATGAGATCGTTCTATGATGCATCTGGCTCTTATTTGCATCCGCTGGAATGCCCTTTCCTGTCTGATTTGGGCATTGGCAAGAGGTGTCAGAAGCCACCTCTTGCCAGGATACCCCGAGTCTCCCAACATCCAACCATTCGGTGGATTGTTTTCAAATGCCTGGCCAAAGGCTGAACTGTGCAGAACGAAGGCGTCATGAGACCCTCCTGTAAAACGTGCCACACAGTTATTTATGATCATATCCCAATCACAAACTAGCATGACATTAATGCTGTGGTATCCTTCCCGATTGATATACACGTTTTCGTTGATGTGAGGCTTGCGTATATACGACGATGGGTGCCATCGATCGATCCAATTACTCTTGGAAAACCCGTGTAATCAAAAAATTTGGTTTTGACCTTCTGGAGGTCCCTCTCGAAGTGAACGTGTTGGTTAATGCGTGCTGCAAACGCGGATGACACAGCGCCAATACACCTCGATATTGTCGCAGTGCTCACATGGTGAATATCCCCGATACTAGATTTTCATGCCCGGTTGCGAAATATCGTAATGCTATACACACTTGCAATGATACTGGGAGGGCGTCATTTCTCTGAGTAGGATGCTCCAACTCCTCCGACAGCTGACGACAAAACCGAAACATATGTTCTTCGGGAAACGATATCTCTTGATGAATAAATAATCTCTCATGGAATTCAGCGGATTGAATCGATCCCTGAATACCCGTTCTCGTCGAAGATTTCGCCTATTCCGTTCCTGAATCAAGCGCAACGTGATTCTGCGTCTACCCTGGACGAAGTCCTCGCGACAGGAACTCTAGACTACCTTCAGGTTTAAAGGAACCAAATAAAATAAAGACAGGATAAAACCACTACCTGAAACACTCTTTATGGTAACATTAACCTAGATATTTTAAAGGCACGTTTATGAAACGCGTTCTTCCTTTATGGAGTGACTTCATCCTAGCATTAGGGCTAAAGGTACTTTATTAGGCTTTATGAAACATGTCCCAGGTCAGTAAGTTTTATAAGTGCGGGAGGGCGTGCGGTAAGGAAAATGGCCAAACAGACGTCATCACCCGGCCCGGCCGTTAAAACAGACTGGCAGCTCCCATTCTGACCAGAGTTGCTGATGCCCGATTTTATATGCACCCAGCGAATATTTTTCAATCAAGCACCGGAAAATCTCTATAAATGTCAAGAAAGCACCTGACCACGAACGATTAATGATTTCCTTCGGATCTCCGAACATTAACCAAGAGATTGACTCTGACACATATCATTTGATTCAGTCAGGCAGATTTAGGCAAAAAGCAAGCTCGCATTCAAAGATCGATAAATACCACTTTGTTTACATTTGATTCGGGCGAAACCACGGTCATTCGAATAATTAATCTAAATAAGCAAATAGGCTAAATATGTAATGAATGCATTCCAAATTTTCCCTAAATCCGACTGCAAGCATTTAAATTACAAGATACAATGGTTTCATGCAGTACGAGACGATTTCATGAGACTTCATAGAAAATGTTCCATTGGGTGTATATAAATAATGACCCGATCGACTGTATGTGACTGTCTCTGACTCTGCAGACAACTAGGCTAGACCTAAAGAATACTCTAGTCCAGTTAACCTCGACTCTACCCGCCGCAGAGCGGAGGGTCGAGGAAGCTTCGTTGGTTAACCCGGGATGAACCAGACATTTTCAGTGCATACAGTGGATGCACTGTCATACGAAGTGCTCTGGTATTGCAGATTATTCACCTGGATCGAAGTTACACATCCTACAGTAAAACACGTCGCCGGACACCGGAATCCTACGCCCCCAAATCAAGTTCATGACGAGTTCATTGCCGTCAAGTACTGGTCTCTGTAATGAGTGAATGGAGGAGACTGGTGAAAGAGTCTAAGAATAATCTAGAACATAAGAAAAATGAAATCACAAAGTTTGATGAATATTTATATACTTTCCATTATGACCAACCTCTGAAATTCCTCAATCTATCACGTGCCACCTCCAATTCCCCGTGGCGCAGTTGGCATCTTTAGATTTCAGTTGCCACTATCAAGACCAACTCATACCAGTTCGCTCACACCAGTCTCCCTGGAGTCATGAATTCACAGCTTGTGAATTTTCAGTTCTAGTTTATGTTGTTGTTTCCCCACGCAATTGATATAGCCTATAGGTCTTCGATGATTCTGTGTGATCTGCTAACTCGGAAATCCTACTCGAATGGTTTTATTAATTTCTGTGATGGCCAAACCTCTCAAAGCGTTTTGTTTACCAACTGGGGTAAACCGCCTAGCCTATTTTATTGTCTCCTTGCTCTGTCCTTTACCAATATCTTTAATAGTTCGTACTGATGATAATAGAATGCTATTAGGTAGCATTACTATTCTGCGTTCTTTTTCATATTTACTTTGCTTCCGCGGTGTCCCAATGGTAGTTGATAAGGCTTGGAATCAGTGAAACCATGTAACCAGTGATAAACCTTGGAATAGTCAGTACTAAACCGTGGAATCACTGTGCAAATACCGTGTGAAATCGGGCGCGTTCCTTCCACGATTTATACGGGAACGAAAACACTTCCAATCGCTTTCTAGGCTTAGGAAAGGCACGATATAATGCAAGAAATCCTTTATCTGGCCTTTTATAGAGTAAGACATGACCTTGTCGGCTGACGCAATAATATCCCAGGGCAGGATGTCTTACTGTTTCAGTTGATAAGGCGCCTCCTGCCCACCTATCCAAGTTATATTAGATACGGTGAGAGTCTGACGACGCCAGGTCCGTTTGAGAACACAACCTATCTCAATGGTTTTTTTCAAGAGAAGCGGCTCGGTAAACACGGATCCCAAAGTTGAGCATGGGTGATGACGAGGTAGGATTATTGTATCATAACAACCAGATAATATCTCAAGCAACCAAAGGACAACCGATTATATCCTCTTCTCAAGGGAACGTGGTAGAGCAGCCATAATTTCCCGTTGTGAATATTGCTGAACATTATAGTAAAACGAAAGGAAACAGACAGATTATGAACGAGTGCGTAAACATTCTTTTGTTCAGGTTGGTAGACAAGTATATTTCTTAAAGCATGAACATGTCCTCTGTCATCTCGATGAACAAAATAGTATCGAATTAGAATAGTCGTCAAACATAAACAGCCTGGCTTCATATTTTCTCAAAATGACTGATACTGCCGGGTTTAGAAACTCTGTACGTCTGGGTGCCTTTCTCCTGAAAGAGCATTTGTTAAAGAGTTGCACTGATTTTCATTTCTGTTAGAACAGTACACTGAACCTTTAAATCGGCACAGGAACATTTTTCGACGGATATTGGGCCTTTTTGGCTCACCGTATAGGGCAATCTATTCAATACCGTAGTGTCTGGCGTCCGTCTTATAAGTGTCTCGTTTTCGATAATAGTAATGGTAGGTTCTCCTAGCAAGGATACATCACATATCAAACTGGATTTCGATTTGACCTAATTTTCATGGTAACATAGGTACGTCAAATGGCGTAATTGGCGTGAGTGGGGAATATAACTTTGGCACTCTCCCTGGTTCAGCTTATTTTCCAGCTTATTTTCAGTCGAAGCAAACTGGACTGTAACCAGTCTGTGCCATATCTGTGTTCAGAGAATATCTTTAGTATTATGGACAGCCGTACATAATGTACATGGTCAAATAGTTCCGTTTTCAAAAATGATTACTCCAGACCTCTGAAAAAAAGTATTACTCGGAAATTTATACCCTCTATTACATTCGTCGATATTCAATCTCCTGAACTGGTTGTTGTCAAAGTAACTGGAAGTTTATTTTGTACACAAAACTTTCACTGATAAATGTAGTAATTTTTGTTCAGCAATGAAATCTCTGAAAACCGTTGGTGCAGACTCGTAACAGTTTTTTCAAAATGTAAAAATGTTTAAAAAAAAGTTTCGAGACTGTGATTTACAGCCTGAATCCTGCGCAAGTCACTTTTCACACCCTACTTGTTAACCATGAAGAATGGACAGGTGAAAAACTTCCCCGCCGCAGCTACGTACTCAGTAGCTGCTTTCATTGAAACCAATCGCTAACTTTACTGGCCATGGCTTCCGAAAATAAACAACTGACCTTTTTAAGTGTTAGTTTTTATTGACACACCCTGTATATGCAGGTACCAGGTGGGTTTGATTATGTTTTACGATAATTGAGTCTGTCTACTACTGGTATCGCACAGTTTCTGTTGTCGTTTGCCACCTTTTTGATAGTAACTTTTTAGTCCTTCGATGGTTTTGTCTTCGAAAGGGTTAACCGAACCGCATAATGCCGCAAAAAATTGAATGAACGTTGATTACAAAAAAACGCCAAATGTGACTCGTGATATTACAAAAAACTAAAATCCACCCGAAAGGGTAATCTGCTCATCTTTCGCCTCAATGAGTATGTATTATACGCGCCGGTCACCGATCCAAAGATTGACCGCGCTCAACGTTGCTTAACTTCCACTCTGGGGCCAACGCGCCAACCACTGGGCCATAAAGGAATTCCCTCATGGCCGGCGGGTTAAGCCGTGCCATATACCTGGGGGTACTATACAGAGTAATTTGCCAATACCGCACATCTGGTAGTATTGCTCAAATGAAAGATCAGCATCAAAAAAGGATTTTTGATATCGTTCTTGCCAAAGTTACTCAGGTATGATACCATATCACATTTACCCAAAGATAGTTGTATTGCACAACACTAGATTATCCTGAGGGTAGGCCTAACCAATGCTTTTTCACTGTGTGAACTAATGCCGGTGTGACAGCGGATATAGCCCCCCTGGAGTCATAGTCCGGTAGCATTGTATTTGACCAAATAAGCAGCATGATCTATTGTACCGCTAACCCTAACCAAAACATTTAGCAATGCGGGCTATTGTTACACGGACTGTCAGCCCTAGGACTACTATCCCCGCCACACCGGTCAACTTTGACACCGGCTGCCCAGGACAGTGTAACATTGCTCTTTGTAATTAGACTATTACAGTTTAGTGACAAGAGATCAGTCAGGTACATTTGCCCAGATCTGCCTGTACAACAATTTCATTTCCAGCAATGAAAAAAAAAAAAACCTCATCGGGGAAGAGACATGTATTCATCCACGACCGGAAGTGTGGCACACATAGAGCTTATCAAAATGTCAAGTTGTGGTAAATACATGGCTGGGATGGACCAAAGTGGAATTGATTCTCAGTCTGTGGTTGATTCTTAATCTACAGAGTCAGGCCATCACAGAAATATGCTTTTTGATAATATATTTAAGAAAATGTGGTCTCACTGGTCAGTTTAGAACTTGTATTTTGACAGGGCCATATCAATGCGCCAGTGACGTTTTGATGGATATGGTGTACGGAAATCTTTTTTTCACAGGCAATCGGTATTGGAATATTTTTAAACTTTATTATGCTATTGGCAAAGGATTCTTCTTGACACATATAAAATTTTGTGCAGATTGATTGGTCCAAGGTGAACTTTTTTTACCAAAACTTATGCACAACAATGTACACGTAATGTACACAGGTTTTAATAGAGGGCTCTGGCCATCGGAGAAACTATACAGAGTGGCTCAATAAATAATTTTACACTTACAAAATGGTTTTAATATCTTTGATCATTTTGGCATTTACCCTCAAACATAAATATACTTGAAGAGCAAGCTCTCTTGATTAATTCGACGCCAGCAGAATCATAATCCTTCCATGGTTGACTGCACAGGATGTATTGTATTGACTCATGTGAAATCTCACTTGCGCCTACATATGTATGTTTGAGGTAAATGCCAAAATTCTAATAGATATTAACCATTTTGTAAGTGTAACATATTTATTGAGCCACTCTGAGCAGCCCACGAGTCGGCCCTGTCCGCCTAAGCCAATAGTCCGACTAGCGAGGCTTCTAAACACTAGAATGAGACACTGACTGTCATTCGTTCCGCGCATTCAGTTGGCACTGCTCTGGATAGCTCCAATCGCAGAAATTGTATCTTGGATTACTTCTAACTTTGGAATATATCTAATAGGATTGATCAGTTACACTTGGACGATTCTCTGGTCACTTTTTCTGTTAAAGCAGTTTTGTGACGAATTTCGTAGAATTCCTTTGGAGTGGTTTTAGGACTTTTCAAGGCGACGTATATTTCTGGACACATTTTTGGATCTAAAAACATATGGACATCTGAGGTAGGTCGTTATTTTAGTCACTAATCTGGGTCACGTTTCGAAAGTCACCCTATAAACTGAGTCGTGTTTCGCAAGCCACTCAACCGAGTTATGTTTCGAAAGTCACTAAACTGAGTCATGTTTCGAAAGTCACCCTATAAACTGAGTCGTGTTTCGCAAGCCACTTAACCGAGTTATGTTTCGAAAGTCACTAAACTGAGTCATGTTTCGAAAGTCACCCTATAAAATGAGTCGTGTTTCGCAAGCCACTTAACCGAGTTATGTTTCGAAAGTCACTAAACTGAGTCATGTTTCGAAAGTCACTTAACTGAGTCATGTTTCGAAAGTCACTTAACCGAGTCATGTTTCGAAAGTCACTAAACTGAGTCATGTTTCGAAAGTCACTTAACCGAGTCATGTTTCGAAAGTCACTAAACTGAGTCATGTTTCGAAAGTCACTAAACTGAGTCATGTTTCGAAAGTCACTAAACTGAGTCATGTTTCGAAAGTCACTAAACTGAGTCATGTTTCGAAAGTACTTCATAAGTTTATTCCTATTGCTTCCGTCTCAACTTTTTGTATTACTAATTAATAAAACGGAGTTCTAGAGAGAACACTTTATAAAACTGATGGTGTCTGGCCCAGTTTTAGGGACAGTTTTTGAGTTTCAGGCAAACGAAAAAGACCACCTCAGTTTTGCCAAGGAAAAGTAAGGTGTAAGTGGAATAAATGCACTGTGTTCCCCCAGAATTAGAAAAACTACTGGCCGAATCAGTCTCGAACTTAACATAGGTAGAGGAGGTGCTGGTTTTAGAGAAATAAGTAGATGAAGACATTTGGTGTTGTGATCCAGTTTTTTAGAAAGTTGATAATTTTTGACGCTTGAATGAACCACAGCTGTTGCCTTCCAAGCTGGGCCCTTTGTCAAGTTGCGTCTGAGGTTTGTCACATACCATATTTTCGGCGACCCAAATTACACAAGGCGAATTGATAATAGGCGAATTAACTTCGGGGAAATATGTAGGTTCAAGGCGAATTTGCATTAGGCAACCATTATGAAAATATGATACATAAGTATGCTTTGTTACCCAGTTTGTAAGTTCATGTTCGGTTTGAATAGGCCTCGATAGAAAATTAGCGTAATGATTCACTGGATACTCGTAATACAAAGATGATGACAGAATGAGAATTGTGATTATATAAAGTGTAATTTATATCGTTCTGGCCAAAGTTGATTAGTGGACTCAGGAATGTGACCAGATCACATTGATCAAAGGATAGTGGAGTTGCACAACATTAGATAACCCTTAAGGTAGGCCTAACCACCCAATGCTCGTCCACGGTGTCAACTAAAACCGGTCAACTGTGACACCGGCTGCCCAGGGCTGTGTAACATTGCTATTTGTGATTTTGTGACAAGAGGTCAGCCAAGTGCCTTTGGCCCGATCTACAGGGTGGCCTAGAAAACCTTCCCTCACACAATGGATACACAATGGAATTTTATGTGACCCGTCACAGCAAAACCAGGCGCTTGTCGCACAGAAGAAGAGCCTAAATGACACCAGGAGATAATGGAAGAAATTGATGTGCTCATATTTCACAAAAGGCAGACAATAGTGAAATGAACAGAGAGTCCGTCTCAACCTGCCAAGCTCAGAGCGACATGCGCCTGGTTTTGCTGTGACGGGTCACATATTGTGCGAGGGAAACGTTTTCTGGGTCACCCTATATATAAAAAACACTTTATACATTAATTTAGTTCTGTACCCTTTTCTCGATTTACGAAAGATTTAGAGTTCCGGGATTTTTACAGTCAGTGTAAGAATTGGGGAAAACCTTCTTCTATTAATCATCTCATATTAGACGAAGGTTTTCTTAAATTTTTATTCTGCTATATCGGATGACCCCGAATTCAAACCTAAAACATTTTCCCTACATGTGCATGTACATTGCATATTTTGCACAAGTTAATCCCCACGACAGTGGCAAGACATATTTCTATAGTCCCTTGTTGGATATACTTATAGTAATAAAGTATCTCTCATACCGTTCTGGCCAAGGGTACTGAGGTGAACTTAGCAATGTGACCATGACGCATTACCAAAAACAGTGGTGTTGCACAGACTAGATTATTCTTAGGCTGGCCTTACCAGGCTGAAGAAACAGAGTATAGCTCCTTTCACGGTGTAAACTATGACACTGGCAGCCCAGAGCTGTGTAACATTACTATTGTGATCACACCATTAGGGTTCAGTGACGAAAAGATCTTCCAAGTACCTTTTGACCTGATCTATCTGAAAAACACATGTACAGTCTTAACATTAGCTGAATAGCGCAGTTCAACCTAGCAGTGAGCTTCTAATTATTTCTCAAGCCTCGGCATTCCGCCGCCTCCGACCTGCAACATGGTTGTAAAGTTGTTGAAAGCAAGTTAATGAACAGGGTAGTTAAGCGCCTGCGGCAATCGAAGCCACATTGCCAAATAATACGAAGAGAATGTGGATGTACATTCAAGACAATATAAGTTAAAATTTACTGAACTAAACCATGAGAAAACTTCCTATCTTGAAAAAGGTGCACATGTGGATTCCGGTGATACACAGGCGCAGTTTACAAGTACAGTAAAATCTCTCTATTAAGGACACTCTCGGGGCTGACAAGTGCTGTCCCTAATAGAGAAGTGTCCTGATTAGAGAGGTCGAATTGAATGAAAACGACCCGTGGAGGAGAGTGTGAGTATGACACTACAATATACGTCTACAGTAGAATCTCTCTATTAGAGACACCCTCAGGACCGACAACTGCTGTCCTTAATAGAGATGTGGCCTGAGTAGAGAGGTCAATGTGAATGGAAACAACCAATTTGGGAACAAATAAGTGTTTTTTAATGGAGCGGTGTCCGCTAAGGGAGGTTATAATGATTTTAAAAGTAGTGACGACAGACACCACCACGTGGGACAGAACTTGAAATCCTATAGCAATTTATTCGAACACCTTCAGAACGAAGTTGAATGTCGAAGGTTGGGAGCCTGTTGACTGTTTTCTGGAGTCCAGCCTCACATGTTTTCAATGGGGTACTTATTTGTGAAGAAGGTTTCATTGCTTTATGATTTCAAATTCTAGCCGAAATGGTGGTGCCTGTGGTCAACCCTTAATGGGGTACACCATTCGTAATAACTGGTGGTCAACGAAAATAGAAATCCGGCTTATACACAATGCCAAAGTGAAGTTATTATGCTATGCATACGAATTTGCTAACACTTGGTATTTTTAGTATGTGTATATCTGTGTACATACCACCATCGTTGAAATATACATTCAGTATATATTCAGTACGTATTAGTATACAATTGGACATTTTCAAATTAACTTTCAAATTTCAAGTATTTAAGGAACGAAAGTGGAACAGATTAAGAGTCCACTTTAGGTCAAAAGCCAAAGGTCCCCATGCCCCATCCTACGGTTATGAGCCGTTCACTCCAATTCTTTACCGAAGATTCTCCGCAAAGTGGATTCCAACGAAACGTGCATGAACAGTGCAAAAGATGACTACTACGTCACGCCTTCGGGAAAATCGATCCGAAACAATCATCAATCAACATTTACTGTTTGGTAGCTTAAAACGCTGTTTTATGTCGTTTCTCTAATTATACACATAAATAAATAAGGTTGAGGGAATTAAGAAGTCAATTGATGTACAGAAAGCCAGTTCTGGTGTCCTAATGCAATTTCTAATGACAAATGTGAGCTTTTAACGAATTAAAGATCCAATGGTTCCTTTTAGACACCGGGTTTCATCACTTCAGTTGCATTTCATTGGTTTATTACGAGCTAACTTTGTTTCGAAGAACTATTTCGATGTAGATTTACGCTACCCAGAATCAATAGCATGCCGCGAAGTTACTATTTATAGCTCACAAGGTCATTTGCACAAGATATTGATGACGTTTTAGTCACGTGACAGTCGGACATCGACACTTATTTCTACGCATTTGAGCTTATTTCAAAGTCAATTATCTTTGACCCTGCATTGTTTTTAGCATGAATGATACCATAGAGTCAGAGAGAGAAATATTCAGAACAATTATGTAGTATTTCCAACACTCGGACATGTGCCAGATTGAATCTAACTGCCCTAGTTAGAAAGCCTGAATCCATTACGAAACCGCATGTTTGTCCGACATTGCCTGTAATTCAGCGATGGGGAAATAGATGGCAGCAGCTGCAGTGACGTCATCTTCGCGGAATGCTATTCCCCAGACAGCTGAGAATCGGGCAGGCCTTCCAACTTGCTGAGAAAGCGAACAGCTCTTCAAGGAGGAGAATGGTTTTCAATATGTTGGGTCTTCTAACAAAACAACTGAACAACAAAACGTTTTGTTTACCTGGCAATAAGGTTCGTCAAGCATGACTGCATCACAGACAGAGAAAAATGCATGGCAGGTCTGTCTTGTGGATAGCCAACAATAGCATTCCGCGAAGATGACGTCACTGCAGCTGCTGCCCTCTATTTCCCCATCGCTGAATTACAGGCAATGTCGGACAAAATGCGGTTTCGTAATGGATTCAGGCTTTCTAACTTGGGCAGTTAGATTCAATCTGGCACATGTCCGAGTGTTGGAGATACTACATAATTGTTCTGAATATTTCTCTCTCTGACTCTATGGTATCATTCATGCTAAAAACAATGCAGGGTCAAAGATAATTTACTTTGGAATAAGCTCAAATGCGTAGAAATAAGTGTCGATGTCCGCGTGTCACGTGACTAAAACGTCATCAATATCTTATGCAAATGATATTGTGAGCTATAAATAGTAACTTCGCGGCATGCTATTCGCAAATTATGCATGGACTGACTTGTGCACTTCAAGGAACTGGGTCGTTAACATATGATATCGAAGTGCCCTGGTTATTCCTTGATAAGACAAGGTTGTATGCTGCTACCCCAGTGCTTGTTGCGTACATGTATGGATTCACTATGAATTCGCACTTAAAATAAGCTCGTAGAATATCAATTTTTCCCGATTTTAAAACATAATCCTTTTTCTGAATAGATCCGACTGCACATATGTTATTGATATGGGACACAATGTATTGTTTGTTGGCGTCAGTTTGGACAATGGTCTATCAACAGCTCGCTCTACATGGCGGAGGAAGAGGCCAGTGATATTGTAAAGTGGTACACTTATATCCCCGGTGTAAAAGAAATGCAAGTCCCCCAGAATCTAAGTCCGGTCCTTTTGTTAAAGTGAATATAGTCGCCGAGTACCTTTGTTGAAGATTTTGCAGCTAACCCTAACCAAACCATTAACCACATTCGTTGACAATACACAGCTATTGTATGGGGTCCTGCATTCTTAGGACGTCCATTCATTTTACACCGGTGTGACAGCGGATATAGTCCCCCTGGAGTCATAGTCCGGTAGCATTGTATTTGATCAATTAAGCAGCATGATCTATTGTACCGCTAACCCTAACCAAAACATTTAGCAATGCGGGCTATTGTTACACGGACTATCAGCCCTAGGACTGCTTCCTTGCACACCGGCACAATTGTATAGCCTCAGTGTGTATTGATATGTACTACCAACACTTTTCAACGCACCGGAAGATAGGGTACAAGCTGATTTTTTTCCCCATTTGCCGAGTTACTGATTGATGAAAGTTTTTCCTACAATCTGAAAAATGATCTACGGCACATAGCATACACGTAGTTATGCACAGAATTTGCGTGGTACTCCTTTGATAATAGGGAGGTTTCGCACCGCCTACGATTACGATTACGATTACGATTTGTGTTTGACGTCATCGATTTTTGGTGCTACGTCGTCCCCAGCGAAATCGTCGATGGTAATTTCGTCTCGTTCTTACGAGGATTCCGGCTGATCTTCGTAAGAAAGATAACATGGATGAGCGAAAAGCCTATTTTCCACGCTACATATCAAATTCAAGGTGAAATATTCATTGAAGAATACTTTAGAACATATCTGTCAAACATAGGAACTGCATTTAATGTGATCAACGGCGATTTTGATCATGTTTTAGCGCCGAGAAAAGTGCTGCCAGAGCAGAGTATAGGGCCTATACTACAGTACACCAAGTCGTTGGTGTGAATGCGGAAACAAAATTTCTGGTTCATGCCGGTTTTGAGAGTACATGTATTACGATTACGACTTTGAAATCGTAATCGTAATCGTAATCGTTAGCGATGCGGAAACTCCCTAATGATCGTGGTGACACCCGACATTATTTACTTGGGGTCTGTTTTTACGACACAGTCGGTGGCAGCTGGCTAATTCGATCGAATGTGGGGAAAGGAAATTGAAACGGGAAAGTGTTCACATTGCAATATTGTTTTGGTATCATGTGCAAACAAGCGGAAAAAATGATATTGAAATTGGATGAAAACGGAAGCGTTTGATGTCTATATCTAATATTTATGATGTTGTTGGTGATTGACCCGCCGAACTACACGTATGTGACATGACAAGACATTTAAGCCCATTTCACTCCAACTCTAGGTGATCGGTCCGTATGAGGGCAAAATATATCCGGGTCTTAGGCGACCTTTACTCAGGGATGGAAAATTTGCTAGGGTGATCAATGAAAAAAATGTAGCTTCCTTGACCAACAGCCATCTGATGGTGGGAATAATATCCTCCTTCGAAACGTACGGGACGCATATCAATAGAATAGGAAGTTTTCGCAAAGCCCACTAGACGCCAACACGAACGCCTGTCACATGAGATCCTGATCACAATGTCAATCAATGGGACCAGTGTGACAGCGGATATAGTCCCCCTGGAGTCATAGTCCGGTAGCATTGTATTTGACCAATTAAGCAGCATGATCTATTGTACCGCTAACCCTAACCAAAACATTTAGCAATGCGGGCTATTGTTACACGGACTATCAGCCCTAGGACTACTATCCCTTGCACACCGGCGTTCGCGTTGACATTTAGGGAATTTGCGAAAACTCACTATCCAATGTCTGCATAACCGCAAAATACTACTGTCGCAGTGAATAAGGTTCGGCACTAGGCGTTTAGAGGCATTTAAAATATGCAGTGATATAGACTTGGCGAGAAAACCATAGGCTTTATATATCAAGTTTTTCGCATCAGCTTAATCAGTAAATGCTTAATTTCTGCGGCTACCGAAAGAAAATACCAGCCGGACAGTTCTGCGATATTACCATAGCCATTGTCTACAATGATTAGTGCTGGCCGCGGGACTGAGATTCTATTCAATACTGGTAATTTCAGTATTAAATCGACATGGGAACGATAAATCAACATTTTCAATTGATGTTTACATTGGCGACACCAAATCCTCACAGATCATAGTCGCTCACCAGTCTTTATTTCTATATATATCTATATTCAATGACTCATGAGTCATTGACAATAACAAATGCGCTCATTAGCCCTTGCCTTGATTTCCAGTATGATTTATCACTATTTGTAATTTACGGGACACGGTTTGGTAGCGTGTTTGTTTTATTAGATATGGGCAGCCAAAACGTCTGTTAATGTTCCCGACAAGTCATACAGTTGGAAATTGAATAAAATTTGTTATTATCACTACCGCAATTTTAAGTGCACATTAATCACTTGTGACAGCTGTATGAGTATAATACGTTAGACAAAACGTGTTACTCGATTATCTGGGGTTTTTTTAATTCGATTTATTGCGAGATCATCTTGACCCTCAGTGTATTAACATTGCTCAGCTTCCAGACAATATACGTTTTGGCGAAGGCAACGGAAGCAATACCGTTGTAATTCAGCCGTATTTGCCCGAAGGGCCGGTGTGGCCGCCGCTATGTTTCATTTGAAGAACGAGGACGACTGGTATCATACAGGGAGTTAAAAAATAGTCTAGCCAGATTTCAAGTTGAATCACGTTTTCAAACATGTCAAAATGAATATTTGCGGATGGCATTTATTAAAGATTTTCTAAGCAAGTTCAATGTAGGCAAATTAATGGATTATGGACATGGACCTGCAAGCGTTTTTTTTCTACAGTATTTCTTATATCGATATTGGCATATTTAATGTCAGATACGTGAACAAGAAATAGCCCACAGAATTCGTAAAGAAATTTAAGCCGTACAGAGTTGAAAATGTCAAAATCAATGCACAATGTCAATGTACACTAATTACATGCGCATACTATTATTTCGTAGCTTGGGTTATTGACATCAAAACTTTCAACTAACGTTTTGTTCCAAAATGTCATTAAAAAAATCAAACTTTGAATAAAAATTTGGTCTTGTAGTTTTTTTTTACACAGCGGCCTTAAGAATGACGTGAGCACTTTGCTTCATAGCATAAGATGCATGACTAGAAATGATTAATAACAGCCGCGTTAACGGCTGATGATGACCTCGCTAGCTCCATCAACGATTGCGAGACGTATCAAAGCCACACAGCGTGTTGATAAGTCTACAATCCGCAGTGTCAGCCCTCGGAGTTGATTAATGAAAACCAGATTTGAATCATTCAATCTGCTCATTCGATGTCACTTGCAGGAAGTATTCGTGACAGATCTTGTGTGATCCCCAAGGGCCGCCGGGCGCTTCCAAGATAAGTTAACAAATTGAAAAGCTTTGCTCTGGGCTATATAAAGTCAAATTTCCGCTACTTTCTTCCCGAGTGAAAATTGTAACGCAGATTGTGGATATCTTTCATATTGACACCTATAAATTGCAATAATCACAAAACTATACGCACACGTTATTTGTGCGGTGGCTAAGAAAGGACATCACATCATTTTTAACGTGAATTTTTTTCTCTGAAATACCTCGATTGATGGGCGATCAAGATAATCATCTCGATTACCCAAGGTGATACAAATCTTGATCGATCGAGATAATGAGTCCGCCCGAGATAATCTCGATCGATCAAGATAATACGTCCGATTTTTTTCATGTTTAAAAAATCATGTTACGTCCTTTTCCCAGCCACCGCAGGTTGCAGTTAAAAGAATCAAGGCCTAGCCAAATGGACGGTCTATTGTCTTTAAACAAAGCCCGTACGCACCTTTGTCAAAATCTCCATTGTTTTGCTGTCTTATAAAAGGGCTATCAGGGCTAAAGTTGATGACACCGACCCCACGAAACAACCCTAATGGGGGTCTTGATGACGTGTAGTCAATCCTGTAGGAAGTGTTTTTAAACCATGTCATCAAATTAGTTTTTACATGGGGGGTTGATTCATAATTCACCTGGTTTTGTAAATGGTTTGCGCAAAAAAACACACTTAGCAAATTGCAATCGTGTTAGGTGATGTTCATCTGCGTCCACTCGGGGATACATTTGATGAAAACGATAATCAATTCGTACGAAAAAGGTGTTGCATGTCGTGCCGCGTCGTCAATCTAATCGCGGAATATGTAATTTCAAATCATGATCTGAAATAGGTTTTGACACGGTCTGCTGAATTTGCTATACACTTATTACTTTATTTGAATTATTTAATTGAGTTTCGATATCATGACAAGTCGAGATTACGGGAGGGCAAACAATTTCCACGCGTTTTGATTGCAAATAATCTGATTCAGAACATTTGTACCCTATTTTGTATTTTACATTTTGAAAGTCGATGATTAGTAAATAATAAACTCCACATTGGGTCGTACTAGTGGGTATATTTCACGACAATGACGGTCATGATTGGTGATTGTTAGATCACTCGCCGGAGAATATGGCTCCTCCAAATAATCATAACACTGGCGAAAACTTCGCGCCGAAGATTCATGTCGTCAGGTTGCTTTTGATGACCAATGTCCGTCCTTGTCGTATAGATACCTAAGTTACTTGCACGGCGGGTTGTTAGGAGCTGGTGATTGGTCAAGGAGGATGACGTAAGAATGTAAACATCGGACACGAGGATCCATGTTTTTTCAATTGAAATTTTGTTTATTACAATGTACTTCCTTAAAATATTATATTCTATCAACAGTAACAAACAGAGCATATTACAAAGTATAGATAATGATAAAACGTGTACGTAAGTACAAAAGATATAAAAGAAGGGGAGATCAAGCGCCTTTTCACAGAAAGCACTTTGATAATACAAACTAAATGATTTCAGCTTTGACTTGACCTTTTGTACAGGCTTGGGAAAAAGACCGTGACTCCAATGTGCTTATTTGCGTTAAAGCGACTTTCGTGCGAGCTATACAGTGGCCTTCCCACGCCTCAGACGGTATCGAAGCAATTGATGGATCATCAAGTCATACGCGATTGTCTGAATGGAACCCTATTTGGGCCCTAAATGCTCATCAGGCCGGGTAACTGATATGCGCCGGACTACACAGGAAATGAGAAGGTACATTATCACCACCAGAGAAAATGTAAAAAAACGGGAAGGAGCTGGTCATGCGAACAACCCCATTCAAGCTAATGTTCCTTTCACTCTGACTCCGTTTCGAGGTTGATTCTCTGGTCAGAGATGATGGTTCTGTCTGAGGCAGTTCTCATCTTTGTGTATTGAACTGGGTCTGAACTTGACACTTGTGTAACATTTTGACATGTTCGAGAACAGTTGCCGCATATCTTTCTGTACTGATTCTGAACCTTCGATAAGTGACCTCTGTGACTTATGCATCGGGTTATTCAGAAAAAGAACGTCACACTTTTATGAATGAACTTGTATATCTTACAGAACAGTGCACAGAGAGTTTATACTTTTCCCCAATCTCTCAGTTATGAACCATAGATAACGCCGCCCTTTAAGATAATTGCCTTTTTATACAGGCCCTACAGGCTTTTGTCTACCTAATGTGGGATCTTTTTTTGCTATGGCATAGACACTCAGGGCAGGGACCACGGCTTTTAGTCTTTTCCGACAGACTCTCGAATAGTTATACGTTGTAAGCTTGACGTGTTGTGAAGAGCCAGGAATTTAGCTCCTTGAAAGCTACGTCGGTTCATCTATAAGTATTACACTATCCTGGGTTCTCCCCGGGATCGAACCTGTGCCCTATTGCGTAATAGCCAGCAGTTTTAACCACTAGGGCCCTGGTTTGATCCCGGGGAGAACCCAGGATTGTACAGGAGCCTCATAGCCTAGTGCGTGGTAGTCAGCAGTGTTGACCACTAGGCCATGAGGCTCCTGTACAATCCTGGGTTCTCCCGGGATCGAACCTGGGCCCTATTGCGTGGTAGCCAGCAGTGTTAACCACTAGGCCATGAGGCTCCTGTACAATCCTGGGTTCTCCCCGGGATCGAACCTGGGCCCTATTGCGTGATAGCTAGCAATGTAACCACTAGACCTAGAGGCTCCTCACATAAGTAACACTACCCTCCTTTATGATAACGCTCCTTTCACCCGCCGTATCAGGTTGATTGATCTCTCTGTTACTATCATCACAGTGAAGGGATTGAGATTCTCTGAAGTGTTTACGTTTGTTTGTTGAACTGAGTCTGACATGCCTGAACTTGTGTCTTGTGTAACATGTTGACAAATTTGAAAGGAATAGAAGCATATCTCGTTGCACTGCACTTCTGAACTTCAGAAAGTTGACATTTTGTGACATTTATATCGAGTTGTTCGGGGGAAAAAAATCAGCATCAGTTTTATCACTTCCTTTGGCATAATCGTTTGCAAAAATAAACCGAGCAAAAGGCTGCAGAAACTCAACAGCTTACCTGAAGGGGCATCAAAGATCAGCTTTACTGACCCCCCATGAAACGCGTTAATGAGGGTCGGTTTGGCCTGAGCCAGCAATGGGCAAATAAACGGAATGAGACTTAAAAGAAAGTTGAATATCCCCCAGAACAATGCAGAGAGGGTGTTTAAAACAAATTAGGCATATTCCTCAAGACCAGGCATAAGTTGATAGCGGGTGTGTACAAAACTAAGGCCTAAGACCTAAGACCCATAACTTTTTTCTTTTGTGGCATTGATATGTTGCCTTTAAAGTAACTTATCTATGCATATTGGTGATGTTTTATTGCTGATGCAAACCACCAAATCCTGCTAACCGAAAACTTGAAGAAAAAAGTATGGGTCTTAGTATTTTACTTCAGGGATCTGTAGTAAAAAAAACTAAGAGAGGTCTTAGGTCTGAGGTCTTAGATTTACATACACCCGTTTATAGCTACTCGGGCTAACAGTGCGTATCAAGAAATTTATACCGGTTATAGTAAGCACTTTTACTGATCGATAAAATGTTTGAAATCCGATTGACTCTGAGGAACAAAATTTGATAACATCTTAGGTTTGTTTCTTTGAAGATCGTCAGCTGATAATGCTTCAGATCATTTTCTTCATAGAATTCTTAAATAACATTTTGCACGATGGCTTCTTATTCAAAATATGCAGAGTTATTCGAACTGGAATTAACGTGATGTACAGACACGATAGAACTCGAATTTCGCGCAATTTACACTTGAATTACAAGCCATGTGGCCTGTCCCTGCTGCATGTTTGTTTTTTATTTCATTAGTAAGCAATTTTCTGAGAGTGAGTGGTTGATGTTTTTTCAATTTTGAAATAATCGACAAAACATCACTTGTTATTTTTGGAACACGCAATTCCTAACACCGGAGACCTCAATCCCAATGAGAGGCAACCTAGCATTTGCTGCGGAGCAGAAGTACGCTAGTGCACGGTGCAAGTATCGCTAAGCCACCGTTACCTTTGACGAGGCCTGGAGATTGGGGAGACATTTCGCGCCGCCCGACATGCCCGAGTACATCCGAGGTATACAATATTATGTAAACCGGCCCGATAGCACGACGCTAGTGTCATTGCCGGGGTGATCAAGCAATCAGTGACACCATGATACCGTTCCTCGCCTTTGTGCAGCGCGTCGCCAATGCATCGATCCGCAAAAAAGATGATCGCTGCACGGAGTGCTCACTCGGGTCCAATTTGGGCTAAAAGTGAAACAGTTGCATATAGCTCAATCAGAAATTTTTTTCTTTGGCATAACTCATTCAGATATAGATTTTTTTTGCAATTCGATGTTGAAAACAAATGCGACTAACATTGGCAGCTTGGTAATAATGCCCTTTAAAGTATCCCCGATGGATCTTCCGGGAACATGGAGATATTTGGGCTATCATTCGATTTCTACTTGGCCGTCTTAGTAATAAGGTGACAAAGGACGAAATGGAAATTTGATTTCGCGTCAATTTAGCGTCAGGCAAACTAACTGTTTGTTGTGAAAGGGACCAATTTATATAACCGGATTCTCGCGAGAAACACACAGTTGGATCTTTCAATCCATTAGCGAGGTATCAGCGCAAATTCAAAGCCTGCTAATTCATGCTGGATCGCAGCTGTACAGTACCACTCACAAGCTTAGAATTTCAACAAAACGTATCGAATATATTGTTAGTGGATATAGAATATAGTTGGGGAATATTTGCATATTTCTCCTTTGTTAGTTCATTGGTGTATGTTATATGCGCATAAATGAGCATTTTCATTTTGTTACAATCAGGCATTTGCACCTGCCGGTTTATTTGCGGGTCATTGGTCGAGCTCAGGCTTTAGTCCATTCGTAAATGTAATATCCGTATCGTTTTTGGGCTCTGGAGGGCGAACTACTGGTCGGATTTCTTTGAAGTTTGATCTTTATTGGTATTGACCTCGAGATCAAACAGGATATTTTTATCTTACTAACTATTGTTTTCTATCATCCATCTGGGTAGGTTGATCGAATTCGGACAATTTCCGCTCTGTACGGTTTGCTTCTGGACCAATCTTGATGAAATGTTCGGATTGTTGGGTTTTTTTGTCCAATGTACTCATGTGCCAAGAAGTAATATGAAATATCCAGAATCAAAATCAGGTCTATCCAGGGGACCCTCCAAATAACCATTGGACTTGGCTGATGATTTTTTTATTGTAGCCCGATCGATCCAATGAATGGGTTTCAACGCGTGAAACTGTACTGGCAGCGAAATAGTTAATCACGTATCGGAACCCTGTGGGGAAGCCTTTTTCTTGTTAATTATTCTCTGATAAACTGTTAGTGATACATTTAATCAAGACGACAATTATTCGTCGATAATATCTGTGCTTTATGTGTTCAGGGTTACGTTAATGTCACCTTAACACGTCATCATATGCTCTGAGGAAGGCTTCGCCCTGTTACAACCGGGTTAGCAGATGATCGATTGCGCCGGTAATCAGTCTTGCAAAGACCCTCGATTGACCGATCGTAGCCGGATCAGGCTATTATCTGCCGAACAGCCTGCGTTAGTCTCTTCCCCGTCATTCCAAATCAGAGTCTGGATTTCATTGTAATGGTATCTACTGCTTTTTTGTTTGCAGGTAGGTTTGAGGCATTTTGAAGAGACGTAAAACTTCAACATTTAAAAGGTAGGCCGCCGTTATGCAGCTGTCAATTACAACTCTGACCCCCATGACATTCGACTCTTTTTTTTGACACCTGGGAAAAAGGGATCGTCCAGGAATCGACAGTTTCTTACCCAGAGCACAGGATCCTTGCTCCAGGAATTCACTGCTTCTTCTTTTTCGGAGCTTCAGAGCATCACCTGTTTTTCACTTGTCAGAACAGTGAACGTCAGGAATGCCACACCAATTCACATTTTTGGGTACGAAATATATTATGAATAGACTTGTTCCAATATCTGGGTAAGGGTTGGTTGGTTTGTGCAAATCAACTGAACAGTGCCTCCTTTAATTTTGTGATAACGATGCTGCTATAGGCCTAAGAGCAGTCCACTGTGTATGTATAAAAGCAACCGTAAACTCACCTCTCGCTACAATCCTTGAAGTGCGCTGCCATGATGATGCTCAAATGAAATCGAGGCTGGAAAAACGTGCATGGGTGATGACTGACCGCGGTCGCCAGGCATGCGACGGTCTTTCGGCATGTTCGGCGGTCCCGTACGCAGGAATTCACCAAAGATCATCTTTGTTATTTTCAGACATTCGACGAACTTCGACGCTGATTTTAACTCAGTTCGTGAGGAATTCAACGCTAGGGATTTTTTGGAAACCTCAGGATGCGACGCAGATGTGGCGTCGCATCAGTGTCGACCCCTGATGGGGGGGGGGGGGGTTCAGAGTTGTAATTGACCGCTGCATTACATTAGGCAGGTTTAGCAATTCATGCGAACGAGTCAGTTCAAAGTCTGTGGTGCCATGAGTCAGGTGTTCTGCTGATGCATTTATGCGACAGTCGTTTATACCTGGTTTCATAAAGAATCGGGGAAATCGGCATTGTCGTCGTCGTCGTCGTCGAACTTTATACAGCTGCATTTTTTACTCGCGCGAAATATACATTTACGAAATATTACGAAATATTTACATTCACTCAATATGCTAATTAGTATATTATCCAATTTTGGCCCTTTTCCCAATAAAAATATTTTGGAAAAAATTTCAGTTGTTATTTAGGGGACTATACTGACATACCAGTTAAAAAAATCGGCTGCAATAGGTTTTGGTCAAATCCCAGTTTCCAAGTTACATAGTACCTCGTCGTTCGTAACTCTTCGTAATCAGGCCTACGAAACCTGCCCATTCATTCATGTTATTCCGCATTTAATGTCATCATTGGGTAGTTTTCGCAAACCCCCGGAAACGAAAACGCGAACGCCTATCCCATTGTTTGACATAGTTATCTGGAGGTGAAACAATGAAATAAGTGTTCACGTTGGCGTTTCGGGGGATTAGCGAACACGCCCTGTTAAGATAAACCCCGTATGATATCGCATGACATGGCGACTTGGGCATCATTGCTCAACAATAAAACGTTTTGACCGAAGTAATTAAATGTACCATTATTGTTTAAAGGTTCTTTGGGGTCAACTTCGATTTACACCAACCTATGATGAAAGAGAAACTTATGACTGATCAATATGGGAGTTACTCAAAAGCATTGGCCATGTCAGTAAAAATAATTTTTTTCACTCGGAGCAAATCTATTTTTATTGTCACCTACATGTAATATTGTGTTTTCGTCAAGTGCAAATCAATTTGATTGTCACGTAATATTGTTGTCAGTAATAATCAATATCATAAAAACAGGCGTGGCAATTTGAAAATATTAATCCCGTGTGGTTATTAGACGTTAGTTTTTGCAACCTTTGAAGAGCTACGGACGACCAAACATGTATTTTTATCGATGATGGATATATTAGACTGACCTCTTGTGCCTAAACTGTAATAGTGTGATCATAAACTGTGATGTTACACAGCCCTGGGAAACCGATGTAAAAAGACTAGGTTTTAAAAATAACCTGGTCTTTTTCATTAAAAACTTGGTTTTGAAAAAGAAATGCATATAACCTTGTTTTATTCCATAAAACATAGTTTTCTTCCATGAAACTAGGTTTTCTTGGAAGAAGCATAAGTTGATTAAAAAAATCTAGTTTTCTTTAAAAAAACCTGGTTTTGAACTAGATAACTTGGTTTTTAAAATCAACCTATTCTTCTTCCAAGAAAACCTTTTATGGAAGAAAACCATGTTTTCTTCTTTAAAAACTTAGTTTCATTGAAAAAAACATGGTTTTCTTCCATGAAACCAGTTTCTTTAAGAAGAAAACCAGGTTCTTTTCAAGAAAACTAGATTTTATCAATTATTGGACGAACGGCTTGCCATAACCGTGATGATAATCTTGTGTTGTACAACACCACTATCATTTGATAAATGGGATCTGCTCTAATTTCTGAGTTCAACTAAGTACCTTTGGCCAGAACGATATGAAAAACAGTTTAATTGGATACAATTGCCACTATCAATGGTCAATGTCATAAGACCATGCACAATGCCTGTTCGTCTGCTCATAGCAAGTAGGCTAAATTGGGTAAGCGCTGGAATTTCAGCACTTTTTCGGGTGTATTCGAAAAAGCTGGATGTTGGACTGCTGGATTCACTGGAGTGTGACTCATGGATCACCACCGCCTGGATTGGGGATCGTTCGGAAAATGGGATATGATATCCATGAGTATATAGAAATTGGTTCCTTATACCTTGCACTTGCACTGCGATGCTGTACTGTAGGCTTACCGTGCATGTTGCAATACTCGGCCTCATGCTGTCATTATCAACTGTCTAATCGAATGCCCCGATTGGTCATTCACACCTTCTGTCGGCGTTGTAGTTTATGTAGAACCGCCGGTAATATCCCGGCGATTTCTCTGGTGAAGAGTCTAAGACTGAGGCATCCATGTTGGCAGTGCCATTGTTTGCACTTGAAGCACATGGTGGGAAATGTTAGCAATTTGGCAATTTGGCAATCCATTTAGGCGGTGGTGATCTATGACTCACAATCCAGTAAATAAAGCATATCAGTGATCCAGCTTTTTCGAATACCCGCTTTTCGATCCCGTGAGTCTTTACGTAAATGTGAGATTTCGTCAGCCTCAGGATGGGTTGGGTGCAAGTTGTCAGAATATAATCCGACCCAAAGTCATAACTCGTTCAACTCCTTTTAAACCTAAGAGCACGTTCCGGAAATGTCAAGCGAATATGCATTAGCTTCAGGACAATATGTGGAAATGTCACTCAGCCGTTTATAGACTTGTCACTCTGTCATGCTGATCATATTGTCGCATCAGTCATTATGACATCCTCGCTGGTCGTCAATTGAATTTTATTTGATCAACGTCATCTCAATTGTGGTGACAGTTTCGCTAGTCTTCTATTGAATCGGATTTGGGGCCCAGCTTGATTAGATTGCACTTATTTCCCTAACGATATCGACTATTATCATCACCACTTATCGTAGAACCTCCTTATTAAGGACACTCGGGACTGACAAGTGATATCCTTAATAGAGAGGTGTCCTGATTAGAGAGGTCAAATTGAATGGGATAAACTTATTTGTGACCAAAACTAGTGTCCTTAATAGAGAGGTGTCCGTAATAGAGAGGTTTCCGCTAAAAGGTTTCCTTTGCTAATGCATGCACCAAGGCCAAAATGGTCTTCATTCCAGTATATTTTGCCGAAATTCATATCGCCCTGAGGAAACACTTTTAAAAATTTGTTTTTTTCGGTGTTTTGTTGGTTCCAAGCTTGAGCCATTGCATTACACAGCGTAATGGTAAATAAACAGTCACATACATTTCTCTACAGAATTGTCATATATTTACGGTGGCTGGGAAAGGACATCACATGATTTTTTTTCAACATGAACATTTTTCTCAGGAAATGTTATCTCGATAGATGGACTAATTATCTCGAGCGATCGAGGTATTATCTCGAGAAATCGAGATAATATCTCGATCACTCGTGATAAATAACTCGGGCAATCGAGGCATTATCTCGGGTGATCGAGTTTTTTTTTCGACATGAAATTTTTTTCAGGAAATATCTCGATCGATGGACTTATTATCTCGAGCGATCGATGTCCATCGATCGAGATATTTCCTGAAAAAAAATAAAAAATTTTCATGTTGAAAAAAAAATCATGTGATGTCTTTTTCCAGCCGCTGTACATATTCCATATACATGTACTAAATAGTATTATTATACACTTCAAAAATATTTAAAGCATGATCTAAAACGTTGAATAGACTAAAGGGCTAACTTCAATTGTTTTGAGTAAATACCTTCAATCCGATGTTGTCGAAGACACTGCCTAAGTGGGCTATAGCCATTAGCCAATGTAATTTAGATTATATAGATTTTCCATCAACAATTTCGCAGTACCGTGCGTCGATCCTCCAATAAGATCAATTTGCGCTCGGAACTTCGTGAAATAGATTTGAAGATAGATTTGAATCTACAAATTGATATGGAGTGTCTCATACCTGGATTAAGAAGTGACACGCTTTTCGGAGACCTTCAATCGTGCCGAGAGTGCCGCTTTCTCCGATGAAATCTGACTTAATTAAATTTCACTCCTGTGGGTGTATTCATTGATCATGATCTTGGGGATGATACGGTGTTCCTTTAAGGCCAGCTTTGTGAAAGTTAAAGTTTTGGGAGGCTGATGATACCAGCAAAAGAACATTAAAACCCCGGTCTACCCTGCAACTGTTTTTAAAGTGGAGCTAAGTGTGCTGCGCAATCGGCGCGACAACATGACAAATTCCGACCGGTGATTATTCAGTCCTCACATGAGTGTATGGAGCGAGCCAAGTTTCCCAAAGAGACTTACCCCGTGTCTCACAATGGCATTAAGGATGAAACCAAAGGGGCTCATGGCTTCTGATCCGAGACCCGAGGCATCTGAGTGCAGTGAGCTAAGTCCAAAGCGATTTGACGAGTGTCTCACGCCGACGGTGATGATGGAACGAAAGACTTCATGACCGCTAGCTGCAGAGACCCGTGCCACGAGGCCACACTGCCCGCGCCTCCGTCAAACTGACTGACATCCATGCAAGCAAACAGCTAAACAAATAAAATGGATGGCAGTAATGGGATTTAAAGGTCGGGATGTGGTAGCCATGGGAGTGAGTGTTGGGGAAATTGATGCAACAATCCCTGAGATGACTCTTCTATCTAGAGTTATTTCAAAAACGTCTGTTATAAAATATAAAGATATCGGTATGGAGTACGAGTGACACGGTACCCCTGACACATTTTCATTCGATAGGATTTTTGACACTGAAAAAAATTGCATGGTATTTCTTACCCAGCATAACTTCATTCAATGAATTTGGCAACGCGCTATTCTCTCTGTGCGTTGACAGCAAATTTGTGGAAAAGAAGCTACTTGCGCTGCAGCTAGAGTACACGTAGCCTCTACGGCCGTTGCGTAAATATGTTACCCGAGTCCAACGTTCCCCGTGTCTGATACCCCGCATGGAGTGTGTCGGACATATATTATTCCTGTAGCTTGACCTGACTCCAAGCCTTACGGTAACTCAAACTTTATACTAGTCGCTGACATTATTCCTACAGCTAACCCAGTCTCTTAACCACACAGTAACTCAAACTTGATACTTATGTCACTGGAAGATTAGCCACCGTCTGTTAGCGTAACCCTATACACCACCCCTCTTTTTACATTGCATATATTTTTGGGGTATTTTATCGGAGAACAATGTCATGTAGAACTCGTGTTACATAGGTGCAATGGAACATGACTCACGTGCTTTGCCTAATGGTGTTTGTCGATCCCGATAGGAAGGTTTTTCTTGACGTGAAAATCGGCTGGTTAGGCTTTACCCCCACTGCGCATTTCAATGTCTCGTATTTCTGGATGAACCGGCGTGGCTTTCAATGAACTAAAACCCCGTGGCTCTTCACAGTCCTTCGAATGAGACTTAAAACCGAGGTTCGTTGGTGTTTATGTCAGGGCAGGTTAATGACCCCACCAAGTGAAAAAACATGAGTAACTTCCGTTGAATCAACCTCTCGTCGAAGTCGGATTCAGTAGGCCAATAACGGCAATTGGCGCATAACCGTAGTGGCACGTATAAACGCTTACTCCGCCCTGAAGGAGGAATACTCCCTGAAGAAAATCACCTCCAAGTACAGGGTGAACGCTGAAGAAGAAGAAGAAATCGTACGAGAAACGAATTACGAATTACAAACTTCTAGTTAAAAAGTAACCCACGTTAATAATAATAATAATGTCACGCATTTATATAGCACTCCTCAGTAATGGAACTGTTAAAGCGCTGTGAGATATCACATTATTACCCCGGTCTCCACAGAAATCAATCAGGGGTTTCAAGGAGCAACCATAAGGCGCTCACTTGAACTTGACCAGTCGGGGAACCAAGGAGTGACTCGGCTGGGAATCGAACCCACGACCTCTCTTCCACTGCGCTACCGCTGCCCTGTTCCATTTTGAAGTCAGGTGTATCCAGTGTTATGTATTTTGCATGATTTCTACGCCCAATTCTGCGCTTGTTGAAAGACTGGCGCTGCTACAATGTAAACAAATTCGAGACGGCTCGGCCAGTTCGGCGCTACGAATTTATTCAAAACTTTGTCTAAGATAGTTCGATGGATTGGCAAAACAGTTTTGCTCTTCAAGGGACCCTTTTACATTTTCTATGAGAAACGGATGGTCATCAGCTAAAGAGAAAACAGTGGTCGTATGTCGAGTGTTTTTACGGTCAGTCATGTTGGAGGGCAGAACACTGATTTGTCGTGCCCGACTACTGAATCAAATGCTGTCATAGTCATTTGGACTTGCGTTTTCTTGTCGGTCCCTCCAACATGGCAGGTGGTGACATCTTCGTAATTCTTAGTTCGGGAACGTACGAAACCGCGCCTATGTCTAATACTAGGAGTGATACGGGGTTGACAGGGTAGATATGATCCGGAAATTTCCTCGCCGCTTTTCGAATGTCACGGCACGAAGTTCCGAAGCACATCAACAGAGCGGCTGACCCTGTGATTGAGATGAAGTAAATATAAACGGGTCACGAACCGCATTTACTTTTAAACATATATCATTCACGCCTTACAAGTACAATCTATATGGTTGTTAGCAGATGTAACACACCACAGCCAGACATTTTCCCCTGTGCATTTCGGATTAACCGAATTCGACAGGATTACGTCGACGAGAACAGGTGTAACAGTCTAAATTGTCTACCTGGAAAATGTGTCCGTTCCTGTAAAGGAGTGGACTACTGTATATTTCTACCATTATTACCAATACATCTGGTTATAACAGCACATAACAGACTCATTTGCTCTCCGGGTACTCAATCTTAGGACATTTCAAACTTTACACGGCACATACACACCACAACTGAAATTCGCCTCGGAGAATCTTTAAAAATTTATGCCACATTCTCCACTTTTTCCCAAGAACGTGCAATTCGGGGCAAAACACTTGTCATGTTTTGCTTTATGTATAAGGCGGAACAACTCGTGAAACGGACTTCATCTATGAACTGCAAATTATTCACGCCGTTGAACTTTTTGCGATTGTCGAAAATTTCTTTAAAAATCACCAATTCTATTTTTGTGGATTATTTTTTCCAATACTCAAACATTTTTGAGATTAACGTGAACCGAAATTATTCACAAATTCGGCGAAAATAAAAAGACCCTCATGAAATTTTGTCTGGAACAGTATTAAAGGAATCGCTGCCTCAATTGTAACACAACGCCCAATCACGGCAGTATCCATCCCTCGTGATTGGGCCGAGTGGATTTAAGGGCAACAGCCTTTGGGGGCCACTCGTGATTTCGCCTGATTGTCTCCCTAAGGAAAATAACAAATTGTACAAATCGTGATAAAATTGTATTATTAATATCAGGTTTGGCGATATGCTGGTGTGCAGAGTATGTCAGCGAGTAATATGGATTCGATTTCACGTTTGAACCGTGTCAGATGATAAGAAGGTTTCGCAACTCTGCGAACGACGTAGTACAAACTACACATGTACGTATTCGAAGTTCCGTCATTTCATCTGGTACGTATGCCTGTTTTTAGACTGGCACGGGGGGGGGGACTTAGGCATATCAGATAGAGAGACAAGCCAAGTCATTTTTACCAGCAGAGTATTGTCTTCCACCTAGACGGCTGCCTTTTTACCACAACCGTTGTTCATGTTGTCTTTTTTACCTGTTGTCTTTTTTACCATTGTCTTTGTTATTGGGAAGTTTTTACCGGACTGATGCAATGATTGCCACAGGGGTTTCTCATCAGGACTCTTGAGGATGCCATGAATGCACTAATAAGAAATAATTTTGTCTTTTTCTCTGAAATCGCCCCTCTGGGGAATTGACTGATCCTTGGACGAACTTCTGATGGCCACAAAGAAGCTGAATGAAACATGAGCAGTATTTCAATTAAGGAGATTGCAGTCCCCAAATAGTTTGACAGAAAAAGATTTAAGCTCTAATAGCGAGTATCAGCAAAGAAAAAATCTCTCCCGTATGAATTATCCGTATCGATGTTACGTATGATGAAACGTAATTTGTGTAGCGGTCATACGTAAAACTGACACGGATACGTCATTCGAGCGTGAAATTCACCCCTGCTGAAACTCTCTATTGTTATTAATACACAACTTACCATTGCATTTGCAATGTCGGTATCGCCCGGAGAGGTTTTTTCGGTTAGTTATTTGAAATGATCTTACCACGATCGCGCCCCGTAATCTCCAGAGCACAGCCTTTACATTTTACCGGGAGAAGATGCTTTCAGGACAACCAAGGTGCAGAGAAATGTAGACCTCTTTCCTGATTGTGCCCCTCGGCAACCGACAACCATGGTGCGGATGAGAGGTAAAAAGCATGACATTTCTAAGCAAGACACCAATCAAATCATAACAATGATTCGAGTGCCTAATTCTCGATAATGGAATCATTTAAGACGACTTCTTCGACGTTAAGTCGGTTAGAGGTTTTGGCGAACAAGCAATGACTTCGCCTTTGTTTTCGCCCCTCTCTGTCACCCAAAGCTGCCTTGCTGATGGAAATATGACGATGCCGACAAAATCCAAAAGTTGCCAATTATCTTCCCTAATTGCGCCCCTCGTGATTTACTGTAAGCTCGGAATTTTTGCGACTCGTGACTCTATTTCGAATACGCGTTAAACTAATACCCAAAAGCCGAAACTTCTCTTTGAAACATTTTTTCGAGATTTGGATTACGATTATTTCCAAACGTTTTCAAGAAGGTGAAGTTTAGACAATGAGAGTGAAGGTTCATGAAAATATATGTCTTTTTAATTTTTGGGTTACGATATATAAGCTTATAGTTAAAGTCTTAGGAGGTCTGTTTATGAATAATGAAACCCGCAAATAAGGCTGTCGGTTTCATAGTAATTACCTTATTATACCACTCACCTCGCTGTTAAAAGATTTCAGGCCTACCCCAATACGCGGTTAAATGTCTTCGAACATAGCCCGCTCGCACCAAAGGCTATTAAATTCCCCTTGTTTTACTGTCTGATCAAAGGATAATCAGGGAAAATCTTAATAACATCGACCCCTACAAAACAGCTTCATTGGGGTCGGTAGGTCTTATCTGCAGGGTTGACAGTAAAGCGACGCTGATCCTCAGCTATTCTCGACCTTCTTGCTATTTTTCAGCTGATTTGCGGTTGACGGTTAAAAGTTGATGTTCGATTACTTACATGGCGCTTTTCGAGTGACATCGTCGTCAAAGCGCTTCGTAATTCTGTGTATAAGGTCTTCTAGGGGATGTTTAAGAGCAGCTACCAAGCATTTCTTTAACCTTCGAACCTCAACGGAGAAGATCTTAGTGTGCCGAACCAACGACCTTCCAGTCCTTAGTCCGCCACTCTATCCACTACGCCTTCGTGCTCCCCTTCGGCAGCTAATTCGCGTTTCTTATACATTTCACTTAACATGAGCTGAATTTGTTTATAATAACTAAGGTCGCCAAGGTTCAATAAAAACCATTTCCCTGATTGCGCCCCTCAGGAGCAAATTAGCCTTGGGCGAAATTTTGAACTGTTGAAGGCCACAAAATACCCAAGCGAAATATGAAGCTTATTGAGTTCGAATGCCTCGTTCACTTCATAAAGTTAAGTAATGACTGATTGATTAACTCAGTGTCATGGGAAATTGGAAATTCATTCGAGTGCCAAATGTCACGAAGGATAAGTATCGTATTAGCGTTCGATTACCCCACTACTGCGACAACAATGGAAATTACAATGCGTCGTCGTAAAAGCGGGGTGACGTGAACTCGAATTCGGCGTGCACTCGCGTGGCGGGAATTGTTTTTCGCGCAAGGAATTGTGCACCGGCTAAAATGTCGAATACGTGTTAAACTGATATCAAAGAGCCGAAACTAAATTGGAAAATCGTTAAATACTTTCAGAAAAATAGTTTTCTGTTGAACCAGAAGAACAACAAACATACTGAAATAAAAAGCCGGAAACGATTGTAAACATCGCTATTAACGAATCGATGGTAAAGGATGTTAGCGAGATTTCTGTTTTCTTTGATCATTTGTCCCAATAGTAATCAACAATGCGGTATGATTGGCAATATAATTTTCTTATAAAGACGATCGAAAAGATGAGAAAACTCGTTTTACACGGGAGAGTATATTTGACCGATCAACTTTAATGGGTCGTATCTGGTGTCTATGCTAGAGCAGGTTTAAGACCCCACCAAGTGAGAAACATGAGTAGCTTGTGTGGACTCTGGTGTCTATGCGATGGCACTAAGTGAGAAACATGAGTGATGGCTTGATTGAACTCACCCCCTGGCTGAATACGGCGTCATTTGACCAATAAACCCAATTGGCGCCTGACATTTACTGGCACGTAAAAATGTTCATCCGGCCTTCGGGGAGCATTCCGGAGAAGAACACATCCGAGTGCAGACAGTAGGAATGCTGATGAAGGGGAAGAAGCTTTATCCTATTTTATAGATGACGGTAAATGATGTTAGCGTGGTAAGTGTACACATGGGAGTAATTCACTCGTTTTCATCAATGTCCCCAGACGGTAGTCATCAAATGCAGCATCATAGGCAATAGTGTAATGAACTAGAAACCAAGATGAGGTGCCCGCCACTTCATAGGACAACACTCTCTGTATCTAGCCGCACAGAAATAAACAAGATGAAATCCGATGCTGAGCGAGGCAATCGTTCCTCGCGTTAATGGTGTTTCGATCGTCGGATCAGTGCTTTTATTAAAGGGAACATTCGCGGATCATTGTAAACTAACCTGAGTTTAAAGAAGACATCATTTACAACTCATTGACTGGCGTTCTTCACGTTATTTCATCCCTTACCTCGCTGTTAAAAGTATCCCCCTCCCTAGTTTCCACTGTTGGTTCAATTACCAATTATTCTTATTCGTTAGGTTACAGAACACTATCGCCTGACGCGATGTTGCAGATATGAGATTCTTCCGCGAGGTTCAATAATATAGGGACTCGATAACTCCGGGACACAACGATAATGGGATTCCGACCGCGGGCTCATTAGCACTAATTGTCAATAGATGTACACACTAATTGAGCAAGGTTGACTGACTCCGACATGATTTAAATTGTTTTTCTCCTGTCTGTTGCCTTAAAATGCAGGCCGTTGGCTACATAACATTATGTTTATTCGCTCTTCCTGGCTTACGTCTAAGGACCCCCACGAAACGTGCTTCATGGGGGTCGGTGTCATAAAGAATGACCATTTTGATTAGCAGTTCAGTTTGTGTACCGGTATCGACCCACATGAAAGCTGTTTTATGGAGGATGATGTTATCATGATTTGCCCTGATAACCGGATGATAGGACAACTTAGGCCTAGGTGCGAGCGGGTTTATAAGAAAATAGACTGTTTATTTTGTTAGGCCCGATTTTTTTTCACTGCGAACGGGGAGGTAAGAGGAAAAAGAACGTGTCAATAAACATTCTTACCACATATCGATCTCAACCAATTCGTTACGTTGCAGGAATAGATAGCCAATTAGCGAAATTGCAAATAGTAGATACATAGTAGTGTTACACAGCCCTGGGCAGCCGGTGTCATAGTTGACCGGTTTTAGTTGACACCGTGGACGAGCATTGGGTGGTTGGCCTACCTTAAGGATAATCTAGTGTTGTGCAACTCCACTATCTTTTGGTCAATGTGATCTGGTAACATTGCTGAAGTCAACTATATGAAATACACCTTTAACCAATAAATAAAACGACATTATGCACCAACCCAAGCGGTTATGATTGCCTCATAATAACATGCATAAGGGGAAGTGCGGTTCATCCAGGGGTTTTAGAATACCAGATAAGACGATGAACAGTAGAAATAATGACGGCAGTTTTGCATCAAACAATTCTTTACACGAGTCTGCCCGTCCCTTTGAACCCATCTTAGAAATTTATGCTTTCGTCAATATCAATAATTCACCGCATGCGAAAAAGAGAATTGGCAATATCCGCATCATGGGTACTAATGGGAGATGACCACTGATGATTGCACCTCGCTCGGCCTGTGTTCCTAAATCGACTATTCATTGGTTGATACGAATAAAGACTAGCAAATGCTTTTACTTCAATTTTGTACAGAAAGGCCTAGTATAAATTCACTTTTAGATAAAAGCATCTGCTAGTCTTTATTCATTTCACCGATTGGCTTGCTGGTCGTCGCTGAACGCAGCAACTACAGTCGTGAAATTAAATGGTAAAAATAACAGTTTCATAGTGATTTGTTACTATACTCTGGTAGTTGCTATTGCACCGACTGTGAAGTTAGTTGTTTTAAAGGCCACGACTCCTGCTTTTATGATTGTATGACATGTACAGATCCTCAAAGAGTAGACTTAAAGCTCCGCATTAAATCAAGTTTGATCAAAATGGAAGCACCCAGTCCAGAGATAAAGCAAGATTAACTGTTTTGTTTACATGTTATGTAACAGCCTTGGTTAGGTTTCTAAGTGAAGTCAGGCGGCAAGTTTACTTACATAGATCAGACTGATGTTTGATTTCTTACTATAATGGTATAAATTTGTCTGTATTACCTTACCTTATTATAGGGTATATCGAATGTCAATGACAAACAGACTTCATATATCAATTTTAAGAGCATTCATTGATATTTGTCCTCCCAAGTAGGGCAATAGCCTGATCTACATCACAACTTTTGCTGAACCCGCCGCCTGGCTCTAACAAGCCAGTTGCTAGCCTGATTAGGTAATCAAGTTGTCAAACACATAAATGGCTATATCTTCAAAATGGATGGAGCTAATTGCATTGGGTTTTCTGTATTGTATAAAGTGTTAGGTACACTTTTGAAACCGTCTTACAGCAGAAAATGGCAAAATACCTGGAGTTATGCCCTTTAACCATTTAATAGTAGTTTTTACTACTTTTTAAGCTGGTTAGTTTTTTCTAATTTTTCTAATTTCAGAGTTAGTGCATTAGGAACCACTATACTTGAAATTAGTTGTTTTTACTAATGAGTTTTTATACGATTGTAGACTACAGGGTGGCCCAGAATTATTTTCCCTCACACAATGGATACACTATACAATTATTTCGTTCAAGGGAAAATAATTCTGGGCCACCCTGTAGTTTTGCAGTTAGAATTTTTGGCAATTTCACGATCTATATCAGCATGGATGAGAAAGTCATTGTCGGCGAGCATCATCATCATCATCATAATGATAAGCGGATTTTCTACCTTCGCGTGAATATTTCCGCATGCAGTTTGACTAGGATACTTCGGTTAGTGCATGAACATAAGAAATCGTTTTTTTATGTTTTCCATTGTTTAAAGATGTTCATAGGTGAACAGCCGAACAGGTGCAGGCAACATTGTTTATAAACAATAAATTCATGTACGTGTACATCTACAGAAACTCACAGCTACCTCGCTCGTCTACAAACATTATTGGCTGCTAACTCTTTGCTGTCTAAATAAAGGTTTTTCAGCTTTTGAAAAACCTTTAAACAGTTTATCGGCCTACACAAATATGCCCCCGGAGTGGTTTTACAGTGATGTGAAAATACCTCATCATGATTTACCGTAGGCCAACTCGGCACTGTGCATTTGTGATTTAGGAAAATCTGTCACAAAGACCATTGAAATAGGATTTTCACATTGTCACAACCTATTTTGCCTTTTTCATTTTGCTACAAAACCTTTACACGGTGCATATTTGTGTTGGCCAAAAAACCGTTAATGGATTTTGAGAAGCTCAAAAGCTTCTATTTCTAAGAATGTACTATTACCAGCTCCGAGCACGTTTTTCATCTGTACATTTCATGATCAGGTGAAAGTTTTCGCAGATCCGAATATCTTATTAATTTTCTACCAGCTCCGAGCACGTTTTTCATCCGTACATTTCATGATCAGATGAACGTTTTCGCAGATCTTATTAATTATCTACATCAATCTCATCAGTTTCCGTGTTTACAGCTTTGATAATGCCGCCCACATGAAAGCTTCAGGGGAGGGTTCTAGGAACTTGGAAGATTCGCGCAATGATTGGTCAGTGACATCTCGGCTATCAGCTATCACGCGACAATACCTACCTTCTTTCGACATCTCAGTCACGAGTGAACTCCGCTTCACGAGACAATCTGTTACCCGATGGGGAAGAAATTGCTGTCAAATAGGTCTCTGCACGCGAGGCAGCTCACCAATCGCATGCAGCTGCCAAGGAGTTGTCACTCGGGTGTGAGGAATGATTAAAACGGCATTGGCCGTTCACCCCTTGTGATTGATATCATTTTCTCCGGGCGATAACGATTCCTCCGCTGTTATATGGCGAGCATATCGTCCGGTTACGATGGCGCCGTCTCCGAACTCAGTTGTTGGTTAGAAATATTAACATCCAGTTCGCCAAATTGAATTTCCACCACTTTGTGTCACGATCTCCCCCATTAAATGATAAATAACCGATTAGGTTTAGCCACACAATTGGAAAATCAGACATTTATCTTTTTTGTTTGTGCTCATAATTAACCCCATTCAAGACTGCACAGTTTTTGGAGAGAAACAAAGCTCTATTCGACCTTTAAAAGAGTAAATGATAATATGCCCAATCTATAAGTAACCTATTCATAGACGGTTGTTGCTCCCCAGCCGAAAACTCTATCGATGCTGGAGGACATGGCAAGGTTTAACAGTCCACATTCGGTCTAATAAGGCAATTATATTAGTGGTCATGACGAGGTACAATGTATCGTGTTGTTGTGGCCGATTGATTTATATTCCTGACGCCGAGGTTAGATTATGAGCAATCCGGCCTCTTACTGACAGGAAATTGTAGTTGTTCTGAGAGTGCATCCAGATCGGAACGAAGCAACATTCAAATTATCTATGATGGATAGTTAGCGGGCCTTATTATTCATTCCGGGTTTTAGCACTATCCGTTTCGAGCTGAGTAGCATTTTATCTCCTACCGCTACACCTCTGTCGAATACGAATGTTTGACCTTTTCTTCTGTAAATTTTTGGATTTTATATGTACATTTACATGTATCTCCTGACGCGACGCCGGGCTTTCTAACTCTGTAACATTTTAAAGCGGCACCCTTCAAACACCCATTTAAGAGGCGATCGACACAGTAATTTGAATATTCATAAGTTTGGAGGCAACCAGCTATCAAAAAGGGAGCTTCTTTTTTAGCTGTGCGTATTTATTTTGACTTGTATTTCATAAACAAACAAGGAGAAAGGGTCGGTTCAAAACCTGGCACTGGCACTGAATGCGTTTTTGCAAGAAAATACAACAAAATATAGGTTTCGTGCAATTCGTGAAAATTGGAGAAAGGGTTTAGATCAACCGAGAAAGCAATTCTGTATAATTCATAAAAGTATCTTGAGGAATTTTGCGCCGTGATGGAGTCTCCTGATGTCAAACACTTGTCACAACCAGGGTCGTGTCGCCACTTACGTCAAGCCAGCGACTCGAAAGACAACTTGGCTTGTTTCATTTTGGGTCGTTTCAACGTTTACATATTACAGTTCTCTTTCCCTTTTAGTCGATTGTGCTAATGACCAGTCCTAAGAGAGGTGCTCGTAGTCTGATCTCCGCTTTACCATCATAAGTAATGATCTATTTAATGGTTTCGAGGACGGAAACCAGATTATGATTATGATTAATAAGTGATATTTATTGTCAGAAACAAACTATTACGGACCGATAAACAGACGAGGAACACATGATGCTCGTTTGTTTTAACGCTATTTGCACGGTTACGATTAAGTCATTATGATTTCATGAATACAAAACATTGATCTTAGGCACAGTTTAGAAGATCAGTACAAAACCATTATATGGTGTTACTTTCGGCAATCGCTCGTTTGTGGATTGCTTGAAGAAGAATATTAAAGGGAACTGAAACCGCCAAGCCAGTTCGTATGACCTCGTTTTCATTTCCCGCGTATCGGGTGATCAGAACGAGGCATGAATGAAACATGGCGCCTAGCTGTCAATCATTGAATGACGTCAATACTATGGAATTTACTACGAAAACTCATGAATGAAAGATCGCATGACTCACGTGATTCTCACATGATTCTCAATAATAACAAATTGAACTGCGCATGCTCGGGCACTGGGGGCGGAGCTACAAATCTGAACTCGAATAGGAAGTTGGAAGTTTGACTTTCTCGGGCGGTGAAAGTCGAAAAGTTGAATAAATCGCTCGGCGGTTCCAGTTCCCTTTAACATCACCTTTTATTTTCACGTGATCCATCAGTAACTCCCAGTCAAATTGTTTGTGATTTAGGACCGTCAGCCTCAAAGGGTCAACTTGGGCATAATACTTGTTGGTTTTCTGTACAAAAGTGGCTTCCAGTAGACCCGTAACTTCTCCAAACAGGATCACTGAAAAATCTTTGAACTGCAATAAACAATGCAATAGAATGGCGTGTAGCCTTTGAGAAGCTAAGTTCAAAACTGCCTCGCAACACTGGCGGAAATTATCAACAAAGATCATCCCATTATTCGAGATAGGAGAGGTGTGGATTAATCTGTCAGCATTCGAGAAATCCGACAAGTGGTTCGCCCTCCAGCCCCCCAAACGATGCGCGGACATAAAATTTACAAAATTGATTATACTAAGTCTCATATACATTGACGCATGGTATCAAATGTAGCTTTGATAATTTTTGATAATTTAGGGTCAAATAAATCAGTACCAACTCGAGAAAACGCGGGCTCATTCACGTGATTGATGAACAGTAAAAAAAACCGTTCAGTGTTTTATGCACGTAGATTGACAAAAGATTCACCATCAATTTTTGAAGATGCATTGCCACAGAGACCACCCAGAATAATACATCAACTCAACTATTTGGCGCGGCTCGTAGTAATTGAGGCCAGAAGACTGAAGAGAATAGGACAGGCCGTGCGGGGGAAGGTGGGTGTAATCACTTTTCGTGTTTTCAAGTTTATGTTTAGCGTGTTTACCAGATTATGGAGTAAGACTTCGGGGTGCAATTCAAGAGTGAATCATTGAACGTTTCCGAAATTACATCCGAAGGCACAACAATAATTGATCCAAGGTGAACATTTCAATCATGACGTTTGGGCCTCGTTTACATGTTTGCGGGCGAAGCATATTAAAGGGAGACTATAGGCAGGTGCAGGGGGTTCGAATTGTGTTCTTCTCAAGGTACCAAATAGTCCATTAGTATCACAGGTTTTGGTAAATATACACGAGATTATCAGTAACGACATTAAAGGAGATTTCTCACACCAGCGATTCAACCTACTTTTTACATTTTCTCTGGCGGTGAAAATGAACCGTCTCATTTCCTATTCATAAGTCTTGCGCAGATCAGTTAGCTAGATTGGGCCTGGTGAACATGCGGACAATAGGCTCCGCAATATGGTTCTATTCAGTAACTTGCGTAAGACTTGATATTGCTTTGATATCTACTGAGGCGAGGGAAGAGCATTGTATTTATCGAAGGAACCTTCCAGATCAAAATAGATCGGGATTTGTTCTATACACATTTTGCCAAAACTCATGAGAATAAGGCTGAGTCGTAACATCATATATTTTCAGACTATCATAAAAGTATTTATTACGTTTTTATCATTATCATACCAGTAGTACACTGTTGCTAATAAGATAATGGGTTTGAAAGTATTTTCAATGCGCTGTTCACTGGAGTGCAATATGCATTGTTCACTGGAGTGCAATATGCAGTGTACACAATGCATGATGGTCCATTAGTGGAGTAAACAACATATAGATAGTCTGTTTGTCATGTTTGGCATGCAGAAGCTAAAAGTTGAACATTCGAGGAAATTTTGTGTAACCGGTGTGACAGCGGATATAGTCCCCCTGGAGTCATAGTCCGGTAGCATTGTATTTGATCAATTAAGCAGCATGATCTATTGTACCGCTAACCCTAACCAAAAGATTTAGCAATGCGGGCTATTGTTACACGGACTATCAGCCCTAGGTCTACTATCCCTTGCACACCGGTTTTAGAGATATTAGGCAGGTTTAGCAAGCCGAAGAGCTAAAAACTATGTAAATATTCTTAAGCGACATTTTTTTGGGGGGGGGTGATTCCTCCGTACCTAAGTGTTTACGATGCTTTACGCGTGTCCCCTAAATGAATCCTACGCGAGGTTTTGAATGGAAGCCTCATTGCGGATCCTATAGTTCACATGTTCATCAAGCCGAATCTGGATAATTGATCTCCACCTGACTTATAAACAGAAAATGTAGAAAGGAGGCTAAGCGCTGGTCGTGCGAAATACCCTTTAACGAATTGATACCGCACTGGAGGTATTGGTTGTCGAACCAAAACCGCTAGGATAGAACTAGAATGTAGACTACATGGAAATCCGATCATTCCTAACCCAGATGTTTTAGACAGTAATCATAAAATCAATTTTACTGTCAGTATATCCGTGTTAAATGGAGATATCGCCATATCCCTTTGATCTTTCACGATGGTCCTTTATCTATAACTAGGCCAGGATGTCACCGAATCATTGCAAGCTGTTGCCCAATAATGTTGATAACAATGAAGGCACGCTATGCTTTGATTATAGGGGCTGCGGTAGCGCAGTGGAAGAGAGTCGGCCTCATGATCAAGAGGTCGTGGGTTCGACTCCCGGCCGAGTCACTCCTTGGTTCCCCGACTGGTTAAGTTCAAGTGAGCGCCTTCTGGTTGCTCCTTGAAGCCCCTGATTGATTTCTTTGGAGACCGGGGTAATAATATGATATCCCACAGCGCTTTAACAGTTACGTTTATTACTGAGGAGCGTTATATAAATGCGTCACATTATTATTTATTATTATTATCCGAATATTTGTTGCTCTATACTGGAAACTGCACAACTTTTAACGGCGTTTAATTTCATTACATTTATTAGCCCCTGCTGGCTAATGCCTAAGGACCCAACGAAATGTGATTCGTGGGGGTCGGTGTAACATGCAATTTTTACCAAGATACCATTCCTACTCTAAGAGATTAAGATTGCGTTGATATATCTCATGATGGTACTGCCTAAGGACACAAGCGAAACGTGATTCGTGGAGGTCGGTGTTGATTTCATCTTTATTGCGAAATAATCATATTCTGTAAGAAAATCTTTATGAAAATACCATTCCTTCTCTAAGGGATAAAGATAACGATGATATTTTTCATGATTGCATCTCGCTCTGGCTATAATCGAATCACCGTTTGTTAATGTTGATATACTCTGAATCACGACGTACCACGATCGGCAGAAGCTCGACCAAAATGTCCAGATTTGTATCCGGTTACGCATGCGCATAACATATTATCTTCTAGAAGCGGCTTGGTTACTTTTGAAACTTATCAATGCGCATGTTAACGGGGTGCAAAATCCATAAATTTTGTTCCGATTTTTGCCGACCGTGGTGTTCAGTCAACGACGTAAAAGCACATATTTATCATGATGCCATCTTGGCTAGATGGATTTCTGCGAAACGCCATCTGCTGCTTAATGATGATAAATGATAATGCACACTATATTGATTATATGTTTGTGGAGGATAATATCATAGTCATATTTAAGATGACTGTGTTGTTGTTTATTGCAGTCATTATGAGAATACCATTGCTACTCCGAGGAATAAAGATAGTATCGTGATCAATCTATGGATGTCATCGAAACGCCGTCTGTCGCGGAATGATAATAAATGATAAAGGCATACTATCAATTTGATTATAATCTTCGTAGAGCATAATAATCTACCAAAGTAAACGGTTGACCTTTCTGGGGCATTGAGAAAACTCCCTGATAGCACAGAACTACGCCGTACAATTAATACCTATTCACACTCGTTTTCTGCTTCAGTGGTTAAAAACACAGGCAAGAGAATGCGAAAAAGAAATGAGTTATGTTGTTCATGATAATGTATGGCTGTCTCGTCTGGGTAATTTACGGTAATTCAATGAACCCAAGGCTCTATAACATTTAGCGAGCAAGAGCAGTTTGTAAACCTAAAGGGAGTCTACATGGAAAAGCCAGGTAGGTCAGATTAAGTTACACGTATTCGCCAATAGGGGTCACTCCTGTCTGCAAGTACAACGAAACTATTACGCTTGTCTGAGGAATATTTGATGGCAAGTCATGAACATGATCAAGTGTGTTAGTCACCTGAAGATGGAGAATTTGAACCCCAGGTTCCTGTCTATAGTCCCCCTTTTAGAAGCGAGTAGATTACCAGGATGGGCAAAGGTTCTGTATCTTTTGTACGGCATTCTGTCGTATTCATTTCGCCTGCATTGGTAATTGCATTTGTAATTGCATTTGTAATTGCATTTGTAATTGCGTTGGTAGTTGCATTGGTAATTGCATTGGTAATTGCCTTGGTAATTGCCTTGGTAATTGCCTTGGTAATTGCCTTGGTAATTGCCTTGGTAATTGCCTTGGTAATTGCCTTGGTAATTTCCTTGGTAATTGCCTTGGTAATTGCCTTGGTAATTGCCTTGGTAATTGCCTTGGTAATTGCCTTGGTAATTGCCTTGGTAATTGCATTGGTAATTGCATTGGTAATTGCATTGGTAATTGCATTGGTAATTGCATTGGTAATTGCATTGGTAATTGCATTGGTAATTGCATTGGTAATTGCATCGGTAACTGCATCGGTAATTGCATCGGTAATTGCATCGGTAATTGCATCGGTAATTGCATCGGTAATTGCATCGGTAATTGCATCGGTAATTGCATCGGTAATTGCAATAAATGCAAAATGTAAAGTCAACCACTTTAGCTGCCATGCCCAAGGGGTTCAACCACCATTGCAAAACTAACCGGTCATGTCAGTGAGTGTATCTAAATAAAATGAATATATAATTCCTTTCACAATACAGTGGAACCTCCCTTAGTGGACATTTCTCTATTAAGAACAACCTCTCAATTAATGACACTAGTTTTGGTCCCAAATTTAGTTCTTTCAATTTACTTTCATCTTTCTAATCAGGACACCTCTCTATTAAGGACAGCACTTGTTGGTCCCGAGGGTGTCCTTAATAGAGAGGTTCTACTATAATTCCAACAGCTATCATGTGTGCTGCTGGTCTCCCAAGCTACGGATTTCACTGAAGCGGGGTGATTCAATAAAAGTACGGCAGACTTATTGTTTTTGGGCTCCCTAACAAAAACAGAAATGGTTGTTGGTTAGAATATGTGAGTGCAGGTGTGAATTTCTGAGTGAATTACCCGTAGTCTTCTCATCTTACCACTCATATAACTTTGTTGATTTTGTATGAAAAACCAATATTGACGTTGCGGGTTTTTTTTATCAAGCCTGTATATCTCGAACAATATTGCCAAAGTTATTTTCCGTCTCTTACCTTTTTCCAAGCAAGGACATATTGATGTTTTATTGTCTTTCTCCTATTTCTGTATTAGCCATTAGCCGAAAAGCCCCAGCTATTCTCGTTTTCAACAACAATAGCTTATATCCAGACATTGTCAATGTTATGATCATAGTGAGTACATTCCTTTCACGATGTCTTCAGTGAAGTACTACGGTACTGATGTTGTTGTTCTACGAGGACGAATGCTACTTAAGTCATTGACAGTGGCCACTGCAGTTTAGCAGAATCTTCGGAAATGTGGAAACTGGCGGAAACCGCCTAAAAACGATTTGAGAATACATGTATCAACACAAAAACACGATGACTATTGGTAACATTTGCCACGGCTGATGTTAAAAATGCAGGCCATTTTTTCATGCATTTTGCGTACCTTCCTAGATGCTTGATAAATACATGTATAGTGGTTTACGATTGATACATGACATTTTTATTAAATATGAGGTATCGATGTCCTCATACTCTTCAAATTTATTTATTTATTCATTTTCTTTATTGATTTGTTAAAATCTCCCTTTCTACAGAACGGTAAATCAGACAACTAAATTGTTTTAACTAGAAGTCTTGCTAAAAGGGTTGTCTTTGATATCCGAATGAAGGACTTCCCTCAGAGAGTCCACCACCCCACCCGGCCGCGTCGCGATTGACCGGGAGCGCGGAGCCACCCAGCCGTTTCCGCAAACGCGACCAAAGAAGGAGAAAGACTTATCGTACTAATGAACCAACTGAGGGTATCCTCCATCCGAAGGCATTCACATATGTCTTGATAAAAGAGTAACCATCAGGTCCCTAACAGGGAAATGCCTTTTAAAAATAGAGTATTATAAAGGGGAGCATTCAAAATCATTTATCACAGATGCGATGCTCCCAATACCCAGAGCAAACGACACTTTAGAATGCTGAGCTCTCATGATGTTTCAGCCCAGTTTCCGCATATTCCGCTTATTCTGCTGCTTCCATAGATTCCACTGAATCACCATGGCCATTGGCAGTAGAGTTAGGCCAAACACCTTAACTGGTCGTCTCATTCTTGTAAACCATACCAATAAAAAAAAGACTAATCTTTGTTACTTCTCGACATCAAGGAGAACGAACAATATCGAAGCCATTGGCATGATTTTGAGTACTGCATTGGACTGACCACGTCATCGCGATCGACATGTACAGGAACTATGACTTCCCGAATTGACGGAACGGAGCGGAATGAACAAAATATGGCGGAACGGTCTCTGATTGAGATCATCCAGAAATTCCTAAAGCAGTCGCGACGATGTATTCCTGTTGAAGGACTAGCGGAAGATACCAACATGGTTCTTGTGAAGAGTGCCCAACAGATACATACAACCGTATTTAAGTTGTCACAAAGTGTCGGTATATACCTTTCTTGTTTAAATGATAAATGCATGCCAGGACTGCCTTCTAGCTTTACAATATAATGTCATTGGTCTAGATCCGGAATCATCTCGCCCTAAGATACTGTTCCCTAAAATGTGAAAATTTTGTGTTGAAGCATGATATGACTACGTTCCATCACATTCCGTGTATTCCGTTCATTTTGTCAATTCCGATGTCGCCCATGAATAATCCGTTATCAAAGGGCAGAGCTTGTCTGAAAGCTGATATTAGTCACTACAGCTGACTAAAGTTTATTCACGACGTGCATTAAAGGATTACCCATTTGTTTCCTTCATAGGTCGTTTTCTGCAGCAAATCAAAAACTTGCCGTTTTTGACAAGTTTGCGATGATGGAAACAATAAACCACATATGCAAAACCCAGTGGACTCACGCCCTAAATTACTTTGCAACATGCAGCAATTCGAAAAATTGATATACGCACCAATGTATTCAGATCTATCTGAGTTCTGGAGCTCTGTGTTGAATGTTTCTAGGACAGCCGACTATGTCACTGAAAACGGACTGACTGTCTAGCGGGCATCTCAAAAATTCCGAACGCTGAAGAAGACGAAAATATTTGCAAAGTGAGATACGTAAGGCATCGTTTTGACGGAAATCCCGCCAGGATTGCTCTGTGTGGTATTTTGAGAAGAGAAACACGAAAACCCAACGAGGATTTGACATTGTCTAACACTAATTCATCTGATAAAATTATGGCCAACTGTACGTTTTACATGGTACCGTCTCGTAATTACAAGGTAGGGTTTCACAAGTCTTTCTTACAGTTAGCCAAAACTCTTCCAAGTGGGTCGTTCCATTTTTATGAACAAGAGTTGCAACAAAAATAAGGAAATATCATTACGTTTTTTGTACCAGTGCCGGTTTTGGAATAAACCATCGTGAGAGTCATATCGTGGAGGTGGTGTTATCAAGATTTGCCTTTGATTAGTCTGCGGAACAATGGGAAGTTAGGCCGAAAGGCAAGCGGGCTTTTTTTAAAAACAATAGACCGTGCGTTGGTCTTGGCCTCAATTCTTCAACTGTGAGGTTGGGGTAAAAAAGCGCAATGATCAAGGCATTGCGCATCAGTTTCCTATGACAACAGATAATTTCTTGTTTAGTGTCGTACTCTTGTGACGACGTTGTTGTACTACGAGCCTAAATGCTTCGTATGCCGTTGATAATGTTCCTGAGTACTATCATCCTCAGACTTACCGCATGCGAAGAAGTCGTTGCAATCGTACAGCATCATATCTAACAGTATGCATGCACTTGTTAATCGAAACGTCACTTATTATGGTATCATTCGGGTATTTAGAAGTGATTTTTTTGCCTGGTGACGAAGCAGAGTGTCCGCGGTATTTGTCAAATCACCTAGCCTTGCCATTGGTACCGGTTGTTTCGTGATACTAGCACTGTTTACTAGCGTACGTTTGGCCTTTTCCGGTTGGTCACTTCCGGGAAGCAAATGGAAGGAAGTCTTTTCATTGGGACCAATCGTATTTGTCGCAAAAGTGCTACTCTACGGCCATCTTAAGCACACATCGTTGCATAAAACCCCACAAATGAGTTGTTTTCATGAATATCGTGGTCGTGATTTCATAATTTCTACCAAAATAGCCATTTGTTTACGAATGATCTCCTTGATATATATTTTGAAGTATCTACTAGTGTATGATATCTAGCTACGCGATTGTGATCAGGTGCAGCGGTACCCACAGGTTGAGAGCAGTTAATTGAGCAAAATATCGAAGCCCTACGTAGAAGAACTAACCTCGACAATATACCTTGGCCGCAGACTTCGATATTATGTATTTTGCATGCTGTATTACTAATCGTGTTTTTCTTTCTACTTATAGGTACGTTACATCGCGACCAGGGTGATGGTAGGTCATTTTAAATTGCTAGCAATGATTGCCACGTGTTCTAGTGACCCATTTAACCGCAAATATGTGGAAAACCCCACTCTTTGTCGTTTTGGCTGGGCTTGTATACGTTACACGTGCACTGCAGGCACGAGCTTAGTTGTAACCAACGATAGCCATGTCTTCTAATTATATGTGGACAACATGCGATTTTTATCATTTTGACTAGTCTTGGACAATGTGTGATGTACTACTGGCACGAGCTGACATGACTGAGCCGTCAAATTAGTGGTCCTACACTCAAGAAATAAAGGTTTTTCATCTCTTGAAAACGCTTTAATTGATTTTCGGCCAGCACAAATATGAAAGTCAACGGCACCTCAAGATGCTTCACGATGCCACTGCAGGCCGTGATCTTGCCAGCATATAAAGGCAAACACACTAGGATTCCTAAAGGCGGGCCGATTCTGAGCTGGGGGCTCGGGGTCGGTTCTTGAATTGGGCGGGTCAGCGGTGTTTGGGCTTGGGAGAGTCAAGTTGGGAATAAGTCGGTGGGGCCGGGATGGTTGTCAATGAAGAGGCAGCAGCCATGATTTAAAAGAGTTTAATGATGTTATAGTGTCTCGTAAGCCTTCATAGGCTGGCATTATTGTACGTAATGGTGACACTTTAATAAATAAATATATACATGTATACGTATACAAAGATGGCCTAAATGAAGCCAATTTTGTAAACTCAATTTTCATTTTTGAAAGGTGAATCGTCTTGTGGTGCCGTAGACTATTGGGTTATGGTTTCTTGAGTTACTGTGGCAAGCCATTTTGTCTCAACGAACAAGACACAAAAGAGCAGTCTTTCCAACTAAAAATAAAAACCAGACGTACAATAAACAAAGAAAAATAAGGCCAATTGAATCCCTCTCTCGCCGTTGTACATGTACTCTTATATATCGTATTTTTGAATATGAATATGATGGTCATGGGCATCATAGCACACTCGAAAATAATCCTTCAATCTATTGGTACGATTTCAAAAACTCGTAGGACTTTCCTTTCTCGTTAAAAACGGATTAACTTTTCAACGTCATTTGAATTCGATATCTCCAGACATCTGATCTTCATTCAAAATTGATTCAACTGTCGCCAGATTAAAGTTTTCTTACCAATTGACGATATCGGATCGCTGTTGGTGTGTTAATTTGCGCTGAATCTATAACCAGATTGCGCAAAATACTTTTAGGTCATTTTGAAAATGCCCTTTTCACAGGCAACTCGAGTTTAGCATGACATAAAAATCAATTTTTAAATCAAATAAATACCGAAATCATTCAAAATATCATGAACATTAAAAGACATGGTCGGTGTGGACAACGTCAAGTAAATTGCTTGAATAAGTGAGCTCATGTCATGGTAAACTCCAGTTGGCTGTGAAAATGGCTGATATTTATTTTCGCAAGCCATCTATTTTGTATTACGTCTTTTATTCTCGCGAGTTGAAATTATTCGCGGGAAATCAGCAAAAATAAAACGCCTGCGAAAAAAATGGCGGTTTACAGTAAACCTACGGTAAAGGCCTACGCCGTTCGTTAAAATTTGAAATTTGAAATTTCAATTTGAAACTTCCCAATTGCGTCTATACATACTAAATAGCATTGCCATTGTGAAGACAGTGCAAGTCCTATAATTGCCAGGTTTCAGCAAATTTGAATGCATAATAACTGCACAACGGCCTTGTATGAAATTGCATTTCTATTTTTCTGGACCATCTGTAATTACGAACGGCGAACTCCTTTTAAATGTTTTAGTCTGATAATAACCTCCACTTGTAGTCGAGTGTAGATGATATCGGCATGACTAGAAACCTCTGAGGTTACTTTACCTTTAACTTTGAAAACTACATGTATAGAATGTTTGTATTTTACAAATCTTGTGTTTCGTCTTGCCTTAAGTCTCTATCTGCTCACAGGCAATCGCGTATAACTTGGCAATCTCTTAAATGTATCATAGTCATGATGGTTAATATATGAAGATTATCCCCTTAAAACATGCCAACAGCGATGTAATACTATAATGCTAGTTTGGAAGCAATATTTGCTGGTAATACCATTATTGGACTCTGCACGGCGTCGTATATGTAATCGACTTATTTTTTCTACGAGACAACGGGATAGTTTCGCACTTTTTTCCGCTGCGTGTTATCAGGCTGCATTGGAGAGTTTGCGCTTCATTTGCGACTACCACTACACCTTCAACTTTGAGAGAGAATTACAGAAGTCTTGAAGCTGAACTGGTGTTTAAAACATGGTCGTTTAAGATATGGCGGCTGCCCGCTGTGCTTTTTAAACCTGGCAGTGGAGTCTTTTATGGAGACAATTCAACTTTAAGTAAACTTCCGTTCAACTGATAACTGAACAACGTTTTCACTGATTAACAACGTGTACCTGCACAGTTTTTTTTAAATTCCACATCATACTTGTGAATAAGGCAGAAATAGTGCAGTACTATACCAAGTCGTGGATGCTCTTGCATACGCGTGCGTGCAGAAAATATGACAATTTCATGCATCGTGCCAAGTCACATGTACAAACCACATTGAATTCGGTGTTTTTGGCCCACCCGATTCACCGGAAAACAAGCAAATGCCTTTAGCTGTTTTGCGGCGTTGTCCATGAACCATAATGTAATATTGTAATAATAGTGTAACCAGCTTATTTTGAATTGATTTCTTTATTTGATATGTCATCTTCGGTTTTTTTTCGAGGCAAATTGCAAATTCACCATTCATAGCTCGAGAGTGCCGATTTAAGATGCAGAACGTAGCCTTCGGCGTTGTTTCGCTGTCGTCGTTCCTCACAAAATGCCCTTGAGGCCTTCGAACAATCCCAGATTAAGAATTTTTAGTTCTGTTTAATGAGTTGTGATCTCTTTTCTAATGTTGCTCCGACAGCGGTTAATGTTATTTGAATAGCAAGGTTTTTAAAGGGTAAGCCGACAACCTCATCCATCAACCAGAGAAAAATGGGAATTTCCCTCGCATGGTGCCGTTTCATTCGCCAGGCCGAAAGTACTTGATCAATTGAAGAAAGAACTTGATCAATTTCCACTTGACGCCTTACATCTAAAATCGCCATACGCGCACTGATTGGTCGACTCAAAAATATATATGGGATTTATTCCTAAAAAATAGCACAGGGATAGCCCGGCCTATTCTGGAAACAGCTCCACGCACGGGCGTTACATAGCAAATACATTACAGAGCCGGGCCCTCCGTCTGCTTTGGAGCTATGTGCAAATTGGCTAAACAGCGTATGGCTAGAATTCCTGGCCTTTCCCAAAGGCGCACCTAAGCTCGATGTACAGCGGAGCGTAGCGTAGCACACCGAGCTTATTTCGACGGGCTAGGTAAAAGCGAATTTCGCACGAGCAGTACAATGGTCTTACCCTATGGGCGGTTATTACCGCAAATAAAGACAAACCAAAGCAAAGACACTTGTGTTGCATATCAAGGACACGTATATTGATACTCCTATGTGTGCCACATCAAAGACATCTAACGATGCGAAGTCAACAGACGGCGCTACCGTCTTGGGAAAAGTAAAAACGACATCGACAACTTCAGGTTTTTGTTGATATAAGCGACTAGCGGGAAAATGCACATGTGTTGTTATGTCACTATTGCATCTATTCCTAGTAGACTGTCGTATTTTGAGATCCCCTTTCTTTTCAACATCATCAATCATACTAGTATATCATAACCATGGATAGAGATAAGTTAGGAAACTGTGTCAACCTCCTTCAACTTTTTACTTTTCCCAAGACGGTGGCGCCGTCTGTTGACTTCGCATCGTTATCTTTGACGTGGTGTATGGTCCAGAGAGGTATTGCCTTCATGTCTTATCTGTGCTGTGTATGGCTCATGAAAACAACTGCCCATCCCAGAGAGGTTGCGGTCTAGTTTTATCTATGCTGTATCAAACAAAAACTAAACATGCATTCCAGATGTCTTTGATGTGGCACACATAGGAGTATCAATCTACGTGTCCTTGATATGCTACACAAGTGTCTTTGCTTTGGTTTGTCTTTATTTGCGGTAATAACCGCCGATATTACCCCTAACTTCAGTCGGTATCAAAACAACTGATGCATCATCAGTCATACGACTGTATAAATGGAACTGTGCAGCGGGCCCTACTTTCCACGTGCTCATCAGGCCGAGACTAGCTTACTGATCCCCACCGGACTTATTAACAGGAATTGAGAAAGTGCATTTTCTCGGCGGGGGGGGGTGAAAATATAAAAAGTAGGCTTAACCGCTAGTCGTGCGAAATCGCATTTAAGAGCGGTACCGACTCCAGAGAACGAAAACGATGTTAACGCAGAATCGGTCTTGGAAGTCAAGCCGCGCATTATCAGTTAAAAAAGTGTTCGTAGCCGGAAAGCAATTACGCCTTGATGATGCCGCAAGTCGTTTTCCGCCCGTTTTATAACGACATGGAATGGGAAACCACACTGAAACTGATGACATCGCGCTAAAATCGACCTCGATCACTTTGTTCTCGTTTTCCGAGTCGGGGCTGATTTTTATCCACACTTTCCTGCTATGAGTGAAACTGCTTACGTAAATTGAGACTTCATAATCGTCGCTGGGCGTTTTCAACTCGAGTAACACTACCTTGTGGGGTTTTTTTCACTGTAAGTCTTAATTACTGCACCAATCTGTTAATTTCCAGGTTATTAAATTTTAGATTGAAGTAATTTTTGCCCAGGGGCGGATCTGACGGTATCAGCAGTATGCATTTGCTGTTGTTTAGTTTGAGGTCACTGCACATCACACATTGAGGTTCCGTAGTGTAGTCAGACGTACAAATCCGTGCTCACTTTCGGCATAAAATTATATGAAGGGTATGTCGTTTGGAATAAAACTGTGCCAACTGATGTATCATATTAACTATGTCACTTACATTCGGGTGACTGAAGGGCCTAAAAGTTGTACATTGTATATAATTCTATATACAATGCTGAATTGTGGAGCTGAATTGTTGGCCAAAACCTTGGCTCTGCCTCGGTTTTGGTCAACATTTTAGCTCCACCCTCGCAGTTTTGGTGAGACAACCAACCCCTCCAGTTCGGTATCAATTCATCAATACCGCGAGGGTGGAGCTAAAATGTAGACAAAAACCGAGTCGTTGGCTACATTTTAGTTCCACCCGAGCGGTTTTGGTGAGACAATCAATACCAACAGCGAGGTATCAATTTTATTCTAAAGCATCTCAAATTAGATAACGACTAATGTGGTTTTAAATCCCTTTTGACTGCTTCCATATTTTGCACCAATTCAAGCGGTTATGGTGCAACCATATCCGCTGAATTCAAAATGAAGCACCGTAGGCGCATAGTGTATTTACACTGTAAACTGCGGTTCATTATAACAAGAATAGCTGTCATGGCTGTACTACCGCTGCGGTCGTTAAGCTGACTCTCAATTAACCTGCAGCTATTGTTGAGCGTCAAATTTGTTTCGATGTCAGACTTAATCATGTTAATGAGTGTGTTCAAATCGGAACGAATTAACGTTATAGTAGGATCATATCACAGAATAACCCCAAAAAAATTGCAAGAAAACGTTTTATGGTGTTATTCTCTAGATATTGGTCCAGAGAACAACATATCAAAAGTTGGCAGCAATTGGGCCTCCGCAAAGGGTCTAAATATGACGTCAAACAAAATGGCCGCCATTTGACCAAAATTCCCTATATTTCATATATCGTTTGACATAAACAGTAGTGAACCACTTCAAACGTGCAACATACCGTAGAAAATATTGTCTTAGAAGTCATGAAATTGATATGTGGATCCTGGAGTTATGTGATGACGTCACGACGTCATCAATGACGTCATGATTGGAAATTTGCAATCTGATGGTAAATTCAAATTTGTTAAACTTCAATTCGCATGAAACAGTCAATAATCAGTCCTCATTTTCATCTAAAAATGGTGCATGGTTCATATTTTCACAGTTCCCATCCTGACAAGGCCCACAAGCCCCTGTGCAGTCAAGTCCATACTTCTTGCAGCTACATCTAAGTGTGTTGCATCCAGCCGAACAGTTACAGTGAATCATTTTTAGCAGAATGTCAGGAGCTGGGTTATTGTCCATCATTATGGTGTGACTTTGTCTCCTTCAACATTCCAACCCCAATTTGCAAGGTCCATGTTGTCATTATGACCCATCCATTGCATGACTTGAAGGTAGCTCCGTCGTGCGTGGTACTTTGTCGCCGAGGTTGTAGGGGGCAATCGCTAAGGTGTTACGAATGTCTTTGCGGTCGCCACTTTTTTGCAAAGATAGCTGTACCGCAATGATGCCAACGATTCACTTGTTCCGTTAAACAGAGCCACCATTGCTTTACACCCAGCACTTGCCACAGCAACCTTATCTGAGTTGTGAGCACAAAAAAACCTTGAACGATGCACAAGACAGAATCGCCCTTGACGACCTTTTGAAACACTGATTTCTTGCCAACACCAACGATTCTAGAGGTAGTATCACATCCGGTGAATGCATGGGCAAACAACAAATCAGTACAAACATCATCCCCGAGTAGCTTCTTCAAAACTTTGATATTGTATACATTGGGCTTCCCTTTGTCTGAACGAAAGTAGAGTTCCTTACTGTCCATTCTACCATGATACAGAAGTAATATGAGAAGATATGTGTCTTCTCCGATCAGGGTGGTTGATGTTGTGGTCGACATAGTGATAGCTGCTTTCACTATTTCCAAATCTGCATCCCCCTCTGCCTGCACCACGTGACAGTCCTTTTGCCTCAAGCGCACCGTGACCATGTCAATTAGTGACTTCTTATTTTTTTCATTTGAAAGGAAATCGTCTTTCTTCCCCACAAACTTAGTGGTCTCCGTGATATTGACTGTATTTTTCACATTTGTGGTCTTCCGTCGCTGGTGGGTGTTGTGCTGGGTCCTCCATATCCATCTACGGTCGCTTTTCCATACAGATCTGTCGTAAAAGATGCATAATTAGCAGCAATTGAGCTGTAGGTGTTCCCTTCAGTCCATTTCAGCCGATGTAAGAGAGAACCTCCGTCCAACACGTAGTACTCAGTCTTGGGAATAGGCTGAACGACAACATCATCAACAGAAGTAGCATGGTTCCGTATAGCCTCAAGAAGGGCAGGTTTGTCCGGCTTTCGTAGTCGATGTTTGCCTTCAAACAAAGAGGGTGGATATGGGGAAAGTTCGTGCTTCATCACTTCATCTAAGCTAAGTCCTCCAGATTGCGACACTACCAGGAACCTCTGAAATAACATAGCAGGATCATTGTTCTGTCTTCAGCAACTTTGACAGCCCTTGCTGACGCCATGGTCTTCACCTTAGTGTTGCGTTTGTGGGAATAAGAAAAAATCAACTGACTTTCCATTTTGGTAACCGTGTCCCTGCCAACAGTGAAACTGTCGTCTACATTCACGTCATCATCGGCATTTACCCCTGTAACAATGTTGCGCAATGTCGTTTCACCTGAGAACGGAGTATAGAGGCCAAGCATTGGGTGAAGCTTGGTCAGATCCTCTTTATCCCGGACTATTCATGCGGCAGTGGCTTCTCTGTGCTGTTCGCTAGTTGTATATCGCATTTCACAAAATTCTTGCATGGCGTAGTTATAGGTAGATGATACGGGAGAAGACATTGTCCAGATAGCCCTTTGGTGTTCTGACATTCCACTACCTCTTGTTAAACCCCCTGTACTTTTGAGTGATCTCATAAGAGTTTGTTCAATGACTAAGTCACATCCAAGTCCAGCCCAGAAGTTGTTGCTTCGCCGGATGACATTGTATCCACGCATGAATTTCTGAAACACTTCAGGGTTTTCGACCTCTAAAGCTGTCATCTTTTGGAGATACATATAGGCAGACTTCAGGTAATTTGGATGACTCGCGGCAGCAAATATTGGCAGACAATCTGATACGGCATGAAGGTGATCCTGTGCGATCAGCCTCAATCAGCTCCCGCGCAATTCCCAACATTTGCATATAGCTCAACCAAAGTTTGCTCGTTTTGGAATTGTCCGACAATTCAGCTTTTATTGATGTCATTGAACTAACAAACTCATCCATGCCATCAGATGCAATCACTCTGGCGACATCTATAACTCCTCTCTCTGCTTGACAGTACAACTGCTCAAGTTCCTCTATGATGCCTTCAAATCGTTGTTCACGTTCGATGATCTTCGAGATGATCTGGTTTGTTAGACACTGGTCAACAAGCAGATGTCCACGGAGTGTGCGCTGTACCGCCTTCCCAGTAACCAAAAATTGTTTTATCTTACCTGTAAGGTGTATCTTAGTCTATAAACATTTTGTTCTTTTCTGAATCACAATGACACACTGTGATTAGGTAAAATTTTGAAAACTCTGAATCACATTGAAAGCTGTTGTCTTATTCTGTCTAATCTGGAGAAGAGAATGTTTGTTGTAAATGGCAGCACTATGGGCTGTCGCACCAAGGGCAATCAGTTTTTCAAGTACCCTCTGTTTTACTGGGGGTTTGACTGGGGTTGTCTACAAAATTGAATTCTAGTATAGTACATATCTTGAACTGCCACAAAAACATGATAAAATGATAAATATGAGTTTCCAACATGACGTCATTGGTGACGTCAGGACGTCATGTTATGACGTCATTGCGCTATATGGAACATTACAGAATAATGAATTGACTAAGATAATGGTTATAAGAGTAATGTTTCACACATTAACTGGTTAAAATAGCAATATTAATAGGATATGAGCAAGATTTATGGGACTTTTTAGCGATGGCAGCCATCTTTTTTTGACGTCATATTTAGACCCTTTGCGGAGGCTTAATTTCTGCCAACTTTTGATATGTTGTTCTCTGGACTAATATCTACAGAATAACACCATAAAACGTTTTCTTGCAATTTTTTTGGGGTTGGCCTGTTTATTTCATATTTTGATCCTACTATTATTTTCTTGCATTTGCATTCAAATTCACCTCGCAACCGTCGTCGTTAAACTTATCAGGGTGCTTCATTACGAGGCTAATTATAAACCACGGAATGAAGCGAAACGTTATGAAATGAAATGGTAAAAAGTGGAAGGTTCATACTGACACTGAGTTGGCGCGATTTCGGGTGGCTTTCGTAACGTATGCATTTTTGCACTGTTGGGGTGCAGTGCCGCAACATTCGGTCGAAGCCTGCACTATTGTGTGTTTCAGATAGATCTGGCCAAAGGTTGTTGGCTGACCTCTGGTCACCAAAACTCAGATGGAGTGTGGTTACAAATAGTAATGTTACAAAGCGCTGTGCAGCCGGTGTCGCGGTTGACCTAGCTTTAGTTGACACCGCAAAATAGCACTGGTAGGGGCTACCCTGAAGATAATCTAGTATCGCGCAAGACCACTATCTCTTCGTAAATGTGATCTGGCTACATTCAAGAGTTTAACCGGAGTCTTTCAAATACATTTTATTTCAAAGACTCAAGTTAAACAACTACCTTGACCAGAACGACACCATAGCTTAAATGTATGTTGCCTCTGCCACGTCCATTTTGCCAACCACCCTTAGGATGTGTTAGGAGACACCTCTCTAATATGGCGACAATATCTTTTTTAAGGACACTGATTTTGGTCTCAAATTGGTAGTTTTCATTCAATTGTACCTCTCTAATCAGGACACCTCTCTATTAAGGAAAACACTTGTCAGTCCCGAGGGTGTCCTTGATAGAGAGGTTCTACAGTGTATAGTGTTTACACGAATGCTTCTCCGCTTTGAATAAAACGTTTAAAAATCACTTCCTCAACAACAACGTAAAATCTTTCGCTACGTCACAATATTTAAAAACTATAAGGAAATTGCATTGAATATTGAAGTATGACATTTTGATATTCCACAATAACAAGGCAATGTTTTTTATCGTGGCCAATTGTACCAGAAAACGCCGCGGTGAGTGCAAGGAAAAAGAGCCTGGCTTAAAGCGAACTTCGTACGAGCAATACAATGCGCTTCCCGTGCCGTAGTCGGTATCAAAGGAATTGATGCATCATCAAGACATTCACGTGTATGGAACCCTATCGCAGTCCCTATTATCCACGTGTTAATCAGACCGAATCTAACTTGCTAATCTGCCCCGGACCTTTACACAGGAAATGAGCAAGTTCATTTTCACCGACCGTGAAAATGTAAAACGTCCGCCGAAACGTTGGTCGGGCGAAATACCCTTTAAGCTCGGAGTTCATTTCATTTGATTTCGTTGAGGTTTGTTTAAAAATGAAAGCAGATCATATCCCTGGCGAATATGCCACTATGGCATGTGCATATTCAAATTAAAATATACTTTTTGATAGTCTTGTTCAAAAACGGGAAAATGTTTTTATTCTGCTTGGCTGTGAAGTCATATTTACTAAGGTCAGAGCACTTAAATTAATTGTTTCTCCTCTGAATGTTTAAATTTGGCGCGGGTTTTTAAAAATGTTTACCTTTTCGTAAGTTCATCGAATTCCATGTCTTAAAATACAAGGTAGAAAATGTAACGATGCGTTTATTTACATCTCTAGTAGGAGCCTTTTTCAGAATTATTAACGTTTTCTCTGACTTTTTTCTGATTTATCTGACAATTCCGACATTGTCCAATTTTTCCCTGAATGGTCGGATTTCTAGAAAACCTGTGAAAAATACCAGGGCTTCCAATAGGGCATTAAACATAAAGGCCTATGTGGAATGGGGTTAATGAGGTGACCTAATTGAGTGAGCTAATTAGTATAAATTACACATGCGAAATAAAGTAGTTATTCAATCGACCAGCCAACCTCGACAAAAGACCTCGTCCGCAGACTGCGAATAACAATACTACCCTCAAATTTAAAATAAACAGTCGTTTGTCTGTTTCGTTTATATCGTCATTTCAAGTAAACACGTATATTTTTTAGGCAAACTAGTAGCTGAACAGATCGTGTTGAACTGATGACAAAAATTAAAAGTCCTTATGCATTAGATAGAATTGACATTTTCACCTAATGTGTTCTTGATGCAAATCTCACATGTGGGTGCCGATGAGAAACATGTTAACCTTTAAATCTAATTCTCTTGGCCTTACTACTCTTGTTGTTGAGTTTTATCGAAGCTTTTACCAAGATTAACTCAAAATTTCTTGAAATGTTGTATTCCTCATGAGAGGGCATGGTTTGTGAGGTTGAATATCATAGTATAGGTTAGGGACTTATAGCTGAACGGCTGCTTGTAGCTTTAGTTGAATTTTTGTTTTGGTGTTCACGGTGGGTAAAAGTATTGGTTTAACTTTGTAACACAATCGAAACAAGGCGTTGGAGTAGTACACTCGGATAAAAACATAAATGCGGGCCTTACGCCCCTCAAAATGAACTACATGTAATCTTTTGTCTGTTTCTTTTGTGTCGTCATAGCACGTATTTGTCTTAGGCAAACTGATACCTTAACCCACCGTGGTGTTTAGGGCCAAGGAGTGGAACATATTCCGCTGTATAAGAAGCAAAGATAACTATTTGCAGATGGGCTGTGTCGTGCATCCGTTATTTTTCTAACTGTATTTTATGTATGTTTTAGTTCTCAAGAGCATCATAGCAGAATTTTGCACCTTTTTTAGCGGGCATGAATAACATGGAATGAATAATGAATAGTTCAAGATACACAAACAAAATTGTTGCAGTCTTTGCGAATCTTAACTGGTCAAAAAGATAAAGTGACTCGGTTTCTATGGAAACGTTTATTGTCGTGGTAACGCAGTTCGATGCATTTTCGGCGGTTTATGACGGTTTGATATCATCTGGTAAAAGATTCTTAAAAAATCTTATCTCTAAAATAAAGCCTTTCGTTGAAAGTTTGTAGATGCATTTTCCAACTGGTGATGGGTTTTTTCACTACAGGATAAATGGAAATCTAGACCTTTAAAACTACTTGCGCCAACAGATGATATCAATACCTAAGTGTGTGCAACATTTAATTGATTACATATTGCATGACATTTCGGTCCTTAACGTTTGGCAAGGTTTTATTCAGGGGGGAGGGCGCTCAAAACAGGTATTTATCTTTTTCAATTTCACGTTAATATTGAATTTTCGGAAGGGCATTGTCTCTCAAAAATACCGCATTCAGTCTCAATCCGCACTCGATCGATGCAAGAAAAAAATATCGGGTAAAACGTCGGAAAAAGTATCATATTTCTGTCGATCAATAAAGCGATGCGTAGCCTCGTTGCCTGGACCAGGGAGAGTGCTTTGGTTGTACAGTGTCACATTTTATTAAACACGAAGTGCCTTCCACTTCCATGACGGCTCGACCTTCCATTGATGAGTCGGACGCCTGAGCCACTTGGCCATCGGGTATCTCGGGTATGTGAGCAATTGCGGCAGCGTTGACGCCACATAGGTCAGGAAGTACAGGAAGTACAGGACCTCATTTCAAAAAGCATGATGTACTTTCGACAATCTCATTTCTGAGGCAGACGCCTTGGCCACTGGGCCATCGGGATCGGTATGTGAGCACTTACGGCTACGTCAACGGCACATAGGTGACTCCTCAATAAGTTCTGTGCCAAATTTCATTAAGCACGGTGTACCTTCGACTCCGGTGACTCAGTGCTCGTCCTACCATTTTAATATGAGGCTGTCCCTGGGCTACTGGGTCATCGGGATCGGTATGTGAGCACTTGCGGTTATGCCGACGGCATGAAGGCTCACAGTATCATAATAGTACTTTTTCTCACTGACCTTCGAATGGAGAATTCGATTCCGACCGTCTTCCTGGCTCTAATGAGTTTTGAGAAATACTACAACATGTTCGTCATGACACCGGGTGTGCAAAAAAAAGGAAACAAAATGTTGGTATCAGAAATCTCAATATTTCTGCATATTGATTTTCTTTACATGCTATATTGAAGCGGGGAGTCTTATTATTCAAAAGCGTTATAGCCGTTTTATCACATGCCGTAGATTTCAATATTTTCAAATAAACTAGGCAGCAGCGCCTTTTAAACCATCCGCCAACAAAGGATTTCGTCGAGTCAATTGTCAATAATATTATCAGGTAGCCTGTAACCGGTGTAGTAATTTGGATTACCACTCATTTTCAGGATAATTCATTGGTGGCAGGATCAAATATTTACGGCAAAAGCAAAGTAGAAAGCGATGAAATATAACGTTTAAGTCCGACATCTCGTCCAGAGGTTCAACTTGTGAGGTTTGCCGTCACTGCAGCGAGAATGTTCGATTCATCGTGTGCGTTCGTACGGCAGTCTCCCATTCAGTTTAGTCCTCTACAGTTCGGCATTGGTCGCTTGTCCTAATCTATGCTCGACGCAGATACCCAGATCAATTGTCCGGCCGAACGATCGTCGCCAACATGTTGCTTGCAGATGGGTATTTGCCAGAGCAGTCGATTGGCTGAAACGGACCACTTGATGTAAAGCGGTTTCTCGCTCTTTGTTTCCTGCTTCACTGAAAACGCAAATTAACTAATTCTAATGAAATTATGTTGCCTCAGTGTGTTATTTAACAATTCTAGTGCATGTAATAGCAATAATGCTTGTAATAAGAAAGTATTTTTTTGTAAAATATCGGCACTATTTCACGTCCACAGAAATAGTTCTGCTGCTCTCACATGTTCAAATGTTCACCTTCCATTGAATTAGGTCAAGATTTTGGATGAATTAATGCAACTTTTATTATTATTGCGCCCAGTGGTCATGATCATGCCTTGTGTTTGAAATAGTGGTCTTGTACATTTTCGGCAATAACTGACAATGGTCCCAACCCACAGCAGGATTTACAAGAAGGTTACACATGATCGAGAAATAATTCAGCCAAGTTTTGCTGATAAAAACATGCGATCGAAGTGTCATTGCGTATTAGTTTGCTTTTTGATGCTAAGTTGCAAAACTATTAATACTCGAGGGCATGATGGCGGCCATGTTTGCCGACTGCATAGTGAGAAGGCAACATGCTTGGAGAGGGAGGATGTAACGATTACTAGAGGATGGCTTATGTATCAGCTGGAGGTAAGGTTTTATCACATGCCAAGACTCCATCGTGGTTTAGCAAAAGTCTAATATGACGGCAGAAGATCATACCAAACCCTGTATTATTTCATAATCTGTCGGCTGAATACGATTACTACCGATTTCAGACGCGGCAAAACATATTTAAACGAACGTTTCTACGCGTGGTGGAGCGTGCAATTCAGCCGTGTAATAATTTTCCGTATAACACGGTTATGTATCACATTTAAAAGAAAAGTATATTTTTGAGGTATGTGAAATAAAATACCACTAAAATGGGACTAGCTAGATGAACCCAACACGACCCTGCTGTGATGAAGAAGGGCATAATCAATTGTTCAAATGGTTTGGAGATGTTTGGTGTATTTCAATCATCTCAAATCGACCATAATACTAAATGTTGCTACCTGTGGGGTCGGGCTAGTTAGCGAGTCCCACCCACCTCGCTCAATGTGTTGGCACTCGAGCGCAGTGGGAGTAGTTTGATGGAGCGGTCCGTGCTTGAATTGGCCACCATTTATTCTGAATCTGCGGAAATCGCTCATCCTCGAAACTACTAGATTTTCTTCTCTTAAAATATTCAAAAAGGTAATCACATCAAGTGTTTGTAAGAAACATTTCCTCGAAAAACGAAGTCTTTATTGTGTTTTTATAAGCGCTATTTTTGGATCGAGTGGAAATGGGTGTATGATTCGGTTCATTCGTGCATATCATAATATGATGCGAGGTGGCTTTTGCCATTGAAATTTTTTGATGGTCTCAAAACAGGAGTTAATATTCACCTTAGTGATATCAAACAGGTTTACTTCAGAGCAGTATAGAAAATGTTTAGGAAATCGTGACATTTGTGGCATTTTGTTAGACGAGCATATTCTTGCTGCTGACATTCGTGTCATTCATAAATGCAATACACGTGCAATGGACGCCAATACTGGCAGAGATAAAAGATTTAAATATCCCGCCGAATAAAAATTGGCACACAGTAGCCTCATACGATCAGATATCCGTCCAGAAGTATATGGTTCTGTTCAAAGGCTCAATGTAATAAAAAGCATTGCAGCTCTAATCTACTTACTCTTTAACAAATGCCCTTTCAGGAAAAAAGCACCCAGGCGTACAGAGTTTCTGAACCAGTCGTTTTCAAACCTCCCGTATCAGCCATTTTTAGCAAATATGAAGCCAGGCGGTGTATGCCGGATGACAATTCTAATTCGATACTATTTGTTTATCAAGAGACCAGAGGACATGTTCGTGTTTTAAGAAATATACTTGTCTACCAACCTCACCAAAGGAATGTTTACGCACTCGTTCATAATGTGTCTGTATCTTCTTTTTTCGATAAAATGTTCAGAGATATTTACGACGGGAAATTATGGTTGCTTTACTTCGTGCGACAGGGTGATGGACGTCAAACGGTTATCTTTAAGTTGTTTGAGATATCAACTGGTCGCTCTGGCACAATAAGCCTACCTCGTCATCACCCATGCTCAGCTTTGAAATCCATATTTTCTCAGCCGTTACTCTTGAAAAACATCATGGCAGTAGAATGTCGTCTTGTTTGCTCCCCGCATCATTTGATCACCGTGTTTAACGTTACGTGGAGAGGCGGGCTGGGGACGCTCTTAAAATTAGATAGTTGGAAAACTGTGGCAATCTTCAGCAAAGGATACTTAGGCAGTCGACAAGGTCATATCTTAAGCCTTCGCCTTAAAACTGGAAGAATAGGTCCCATTGAACTATGGCGTGCCTTCCCTGAACCTGATTCACTGTTGGAATTGTTTTCGCTATCATTTTCCTCATTTCAAGACAGCTTCAACTATCTAAAGGAATCAACGGTTTTATTGGCAGTTATAAACAAAAACGTGTTTTCCAGTGTAATATTTATCAGAGGCATATGCTCTCCTCTGGCTCCTTTGAACACTGTAACAAAGTTTAATAAGATGACTACTGTATCGGTCAGTAGTTGACATATTGTGAACCCGAGGAAACAAATTATTAAATATCGAGATGAACGCAAAATAGTAATGCTACCTAACAGCGTTCTATTATCACCCGTACGGACTATTAAAGATATGGGTGAAGGACAGAGTAAGGAGACAATAAAGTACGCCAAACGGTTTACGCCAGTTGGTTAAAAACGCTTCGAAGGGTGAATTGGCCATCACAGAAATTAGTGAATTCGAGTCTGCAGATCACACGTCGAGTGATTGGTCTTTGGTCAGGAAACCTGTGAGGCCGCAGGTCGAGAGGATTTCGAGGCCAATCAAATACCAATGACTTAAATGTGTGATCTGCTATCTTGGCAGTCCTACCAAGGTGGGTGAGCGTTTATCAAATTCTCCGCGCCCAATTTTCGAGACAGACTATACGTTACACACTGTCAACGTTTACGCTTCGTTATAAAACACTTACCCTGGCCAACAGATGATAGCAATTCATACCTAAGTGGGAGCAACATGGCCGAATACGTACTAAAGTGTTGCCTTGTGTTCGTATCGAATTATTTTGCGAGCAAGGAATACACAAGCAGTCTTTAAAAAAGACTGAAGGGGTGGTTCGAATTGTGGGCAGGGCAGGGACTGAGGTTTTTGCGCATATGATGGGGCAATCTTGGCAGGAGTTGTTGAAATGTGATGTGGTATCATCAGAGGAACCTGTCATATATGTTTTCATTGTAAATCTAGAAAGGTTGCAGCGTTCAGGAGAAATTACCAACACACATACTGTATGCATTGAATTAGCTGGCCACCGCCAGGAGATCAAAATAGGCTTATATTCATCATTATACATGTTCTAGGATGACTGGGGATATAGACGTATGATCAGTCCCATAGGAATTTGTCCGCATTCAGTAGGCCTATGAAGCTTAAGAATACAACTGCGAATTGATCTATGATGGCTTATTGCTAGAACATGTATATTGATAAATATAGCCCTATTTTGATCTCTTGGTGGTGCCCAGCTGAATGCATACAGTACTGTATTTACCGTAATTCAACTGTGTGGCGCACCAAATCAGGTGATTCGAAATTCCTGCCACGCTTACTCGCGAACTCAACTGGCTATCGATAGGCGGCAGCACCAACAATTTAGACGGCGCGGATTTTTTGGCGACGAAATGTTGAATATCTGCAAAAATCAAGTTGCTAATCCACCAAATCAGGCTGCAAGGCGAATATCACTGCTGCTGTGAAAAAGTGTAGCATTTGATGGCGCCAGCAAGCTAACATGTGTACATTCACATCGCGTATTGACAGCTTGACCTCCACAAGCAGACAACCGACTCAATATAAGATTACTGCGCTATACATGGCGATGTATGGAACAAAATGGGTATTAAACAAATCATTTATTCAACAGGTTATAGCGGCTATTAGTAAATTCAAGTGGGCGAATCAAGCTGAGATTAATCTAAGGGATCTAGGCAAAATAGCATTGTGTTTTTGGACGTTACAAACATGAGAACTAATTTGTTCACGCAGATGCATACATGGGACTATAGAGGAGTAAAAACGAATTACCAAGCACAGATGGTGGTTCGCAATCGAACCACCAAAAAAGAACGAGCTAAAACGATGAACTAAAATTACTGCACTTGACATTGGGTTAACGTGCAACTAATTTGGTGATAAAGTTATAAGTATCACCTTATTCATCATGATAATAGCATTTCACATTATTTCCCCCGAAAGGTTGTGTTCTTTTTTGAATTTGATCCACGGCCTATCTAAATCTAAATCTTGGATTAAGAGAAAGGTCGTGGGTGCTCCAGTGTGTCACACTCAAAATCATGGTTGGTCAATTTCAAAGATTTTTCAAATTGACAATATATTCCCAGCTCACTCAGTCTTCACCTTTCCTATTCTTGTTTCGTGTATGAGCACTTGGCATGCTACATCATCTCCTGATTTAAAAAAGCCTGTTTGAACGTCTGTACATGGATTTTACAACTGGTGGTGGGGTTTTTTCACTGCAGGAGAAATGGAATACCAGAGCTTTGAAACTACTTTCACCAGCAGATGATAGCAATAACTAAGTGAGTGCAACATTACATACTCGATTACATATTTCATGACATTTCGGTCCCCAACGTTCAATACGGTTTTATTCAGGGGGAGGGGATTCATAAGGCACAGCCCTCTAATAAACACTGTGTACATTAAGTGTACACTGTTGTTCATAAGTTTTGGTAAAAAAGTACACCTTTGACCAATCAATCTGTACAAAATTCTGTACAAGTTCTAAACTGACCAGTGAGACCACATTTTCTTAAATATATTATCAAAAAGCATATTTCTGTGATGGCCTGACTCTGTAGATTTTAATCTAAAGTGGAATTAATTCTCAATCTGTGGTTGATTCTTAAAGGATTCTTAAAAGAATCAACCACAGATTGAGAATTAATTCCACTTTGGTCCATCCTAGCCATGTATTCACCACAACTTGACATTTTAATAAGCTCTATGTGACTGCCACACTTCCGGTTGTGGATGAATACATGTCTCTGCCCATAACAGGTATTTATCTTATTTCAATTGCAATTGCTGCATTTAGTTTCAATCCGATCGATGCCAGTTTGATATCGGGTACAGCATCGTAAAAGAACACATTATGTTTCTGTTGATCAATAAAGCGATGCGTAGCCTCATTGTCTGAACCAGGGAGAAGGCTTTGGTAGTACAGTGTCGCATTTCATAAAGCCATCAACTTCCACGACTGCTCGACCTTCAATTTATGAGGCGGATGCCTCGGCCACTGGGCCATCGGGATCGGTATGTGAACACCTGCGGTAACGTCGACGGCACATAGGTGACTCCTCAAGAAGTACAGTACCAAATTTCATAAAGCACGGTGTACCTTCGACTCCAGCGACTGCTCGACCTCATTTATGTGAGGCGGAAACCTAGGCCACTGGGCCATCGAGATCGGTATGTGAGCACTTGCGGTGAAGCCTCATAACTGACACCTACGGAAGTAGAGTACCAAATTTCATAAAGCACGGTGTATCTTCGACTTCCACGACTGCTCGACCTTCCCATCAATGGGGCGGATGCCTGGGCCACTGGGCCATCAGGATCGGTATGTGAGTACTGGCGGTGATGCTACATAACTGACACCTGAGGAAGTATAGTAACACATTTCATGAAGCAGGGTGTACCTTCGACTCCAGCGACTGCTCGACCTTCCATTTATGGGGCGGATGACTCGGCCACTGGGCCATCGGGCTCGGTATGTGAGCACTTGCGGTTACCACGACGCCACATATAGGCCACACATAGGCCTACCTGTAATAGTTACAGGTAGGCCTATGGTAAATGCAGGCCTATGAGGTTCAGGACAGACATTTTCCAGCTGGAGATAATGCCCGATGCGAAAATGCCAAAAAAATATGTTGTATCTTGTGTTCATACTCTCGACTGCCATTGGTATGGACCCTGATGATAAGGATGATGAAGTTGATAATCCTAGACTATCAAGACGTCACAACAGCTATAGTGTAACTGCAAGGTTGCGCCACGTCCTCGATTGCGAACATGCGATTGAACATGGTTGGCTGCTTAATGTGGCAGAGTATGCCAGACGCTTCAGGTTGGCAGTTACGTCATTGCGAAGATGGATAGCAAATCGGTAAACGTTAATGGAGCAGACCGAGAACAATGCTCAAAGAAGGAGGGTCAGAAGCGACCACGATGGATGGTGGCGGCAAGTGGAGGAGCAGGTTCACAACCGATTGCTCGAACCACGTCTTCTTGCCCTCCCCGTCTCCAGAGGTAATCTGATCCATGCTGTCGAGCTGGAATTCCACCGCTGGTGGGATGAACTTCCAGGTGATGAAAGAGACAACTACCTTTTGAACAGACCGGAACGATCCCTCTTTCAGTGCTCTCCAGGATGGATCAGCGATTTCATGAAACGGAAACGTATTGTATTTCGTCGCAAGACAAGAAACACGACTTCGATTCCAGCTGATGCTAATGAGCGTGTCCGCCGATTTCAAGGAAACGTCAGAAACACAGTGAGGCAACATGTCATACATGCAATTTACAATATGAATAAAAACTTTTGTCACTTGGACTTTCTGCCCATGTATACGGCAGCTACTCCGGGACAGAGGGATGTAGACGTTAAAACTTCAAGGGGCAATTCTAAATTAGGATGCACCGTTGGGTTGACAATTGGATCTAATGGGGAAAAATGCCAGCCCATGTTGTGTTCAGAGAACCAGGCTTCATTCGAGAAATTCGTGGACTTGAAAACATTCCTGAAAATTCCACTTGGCTGATGGATTCTGTGCCCCTATTGTAGAAGCTGGTGTGCTCCTTGATAACATTCCCGTGCGGTGCACATCTATGAGTCAACCTTTGGACTTGACCATTATCCGGGCATTTAAAGCTCACGTTAGGCGCCGCTGGAAAGACTGGAAGCATGCAAATACTGCAGCCGATGGCACCTGTCCCAGAATACCCCTTGCATCTGTTCTACATAGCCGAGCTTGGGATGACGTCCCTCCTCAATCTACAGCACGTGCCTTTCAGGTAGCTGGACTCGTCCCGAATGAAAACGGGGAGTACAGAAATATTGCTAATGGCCTTCTTGAAGATGAAGATGCTGAGGACAATGAGATTGATTTTGATGACCTTGAGAATGATGATCCAGGTGATGCCTTGTAATTCCACTGTTCCTATGGTCAGAAATCTGAATGTAACTTAAAAGTAATGAGAATTGATTTAGAAAAGGACATTTTCAAAACTGAATGTACTGAATTTTTCATGATTGGAAATAAAGTGTAATTTCGGACAGGTCAGCCTTAGTTTTGGTCAGTCATCTACTGATCTAGGCCCATTCAAAGTTAAGTGATCATTCAAATCAGAATGCATCAATGCTTCCTTCAAACTCTGGCTTACTCATGTCATTTTCAAATGACATGAATTAAACATTATCCTATGACAGGACAATCAGTCCTGATCGTGTCATAATTTTCCTTGCGGAACACCCCTCTTGTACCCATTACGCATACTTTAATAAGGTTTGGCCTAACTTGCGAAAAGACCGATAAAATTCGAACTTACTGTATATGTATATTTCATACAAACAGATGTACACAATCATCTCAAACCGTACAAAGATATTCGATAATTTCGTTCAAATTCCTTCTCTCATATTGTAATTCATCTCTTGATTTGATAAGATCGGCGATAAACTGCCCCCTCTGCATCACAACACGGTCAGCAGGTTTAGCTCTTTGTCTATTCTGGATGTGGCGTAAACTTGACGCCAAAGAGGACATCCCGCCATTTAAGGTCCTTCTAATACAAAGTCTTACATACGTATTTTCAGTGTGGCTTACGGAATTTCGAAAGTTTAGAAGTTTAGAAGTTTAGAATTCTGCCCTCAATTTCGGTTTCTATATCACATTCTCCAGTAATGTGGCTTATCAAACTATTATGTCTTGAGTTCTAGCAGGAATATTTAGGATTCTACAAACACATTTTCTCCAGGCTGCATAGAATCTAGCCATGAATGTCCCAGACAGGTTTCACATGACAGAACCGTAGAGTGGCAAGCAGTAGCGCTTAATCAGCAAATATCTTACATACGTGTTCGCATGACCAAACTGAGCTAAACGGCTATTTGTCCCCCTATACAATATATTGATACGGCTTTCAACCCTGGCTACATCTGCATCCGATCCCAATGGGATTCCTAGAATGATGCTTTTAGCATCTACTAGCTTGAAGAACCACACCGTCAAACGTTAAATCGACGTTTCTGTCAACACCTCGTCCAAAGACAAGAAACTTACTTTTTATGGCATTCAAGTTATCATATACCTCAAAGAATTTTTGTTTGATACCCTTAACATGCTTTTTAAAGAGATTATCAATGGAGCCAACAATATCAAATCATCCGCATAAGCAAATGCGCCGACAAAGATATGACCAATATGACATCCTACTCCATTGTTCTTCAGTTCCACAAGTAATGCATCCGGGTATAGATTTAAAAGTATGGGTGACAAGACCCCTCCTTGCTTTAGACCATTTCAAACGCGGAACGAATTTGTTAGATTTTCATCCCAGCTGACTCTGACTCGCTGACACGTATACATGTATAAGTTTGCAAGGAAACGAGCGACGAGGGGACATAGTCCCTTCTTTAGGAGAAGCCTGACGAGCTTTACATTATGTACCCTATCGAACGCCTTAGAGTCATCTAACATTACACAAGATACAGGAGTGTTTCGAGAGTTGTAATACTTTATGGTTTCCTCGACAACATAACTAATTGTCAATTTCAGGTAGCCTGTAATCGGTATAGTAATTTGAATATACCACGCATTTTCAGGATAATTCAAGGGGTGGAAAAATCGAATATAGATGGCAAAAGCAAAGTAGAAAGCGAAGAAGTCTGGCATCTCGTGCAGAGGTTCAATTTTTGGAGAGTTTGCCGTTTCTGCAGCGAGCATGTTTGGATTCAGCGTGTGCGTTCGTATGGCAGTCTCCCATTCAGTTTAGTCCTCTACAGTTCGGCATTGGTCGCTTGTCCTAATCTATGCTCGGAAAAAAACTTTGGTCAATTTTTCGGCGGATGAACGATCATCGCCAATATGTTGCTTGGAGATGGGTATTTGCCAGAGCAGTCGATTGGCTGAAACGGACCACTTGATGTAATTTTTCCGCTGATTGTTTCCCGCTTCACTGAAAGCCCAAATTAACTAATTCTAATAAAAGTATCCAAGATGTTACCACGTTGTTTTATTTTAATTCTAGTGCAAGTAATATCAATAATGCTTGTTATAAGAATGTATTTTTTGTAAAATATCGGCACTATTTCAGGTCCACAGAAATAGTTCTGCTGCTCTCTCATGTTGAAATGTTGTTGTTTGAAAGAGCCAATCAGATCTTTGATTAAATTAGGTCAAGATGTTGGATGAATTAATGCAACGTTTATTAATACTGCCCAGTGGTCATGATCATGCCTTGTGTTTGATATAGTGGTCTCGTACATTTTCGGCAATAACTGACAATGGTCCCAACCCAAAGCAGGTTTTACAAGAAGATTACACATGATCGAGAAATAATTCAGCCAAGTTTTGCTGATAAAAACATGCGATCGAGGTGTCATTGCGCATTTGTTTGCTTTTTGATGCTAGGTTGCAAAACTATTAACACTCGAGAGCATACTGGCGGCCATGTTTGCCGACTGTACAGTGAGAAGGGAACATGTTTGGAGAGGGAGGATGTAACGATTACTACGGGATGGCTTATGTATCAACTAGAGGTTAGATTAGCGTCGATTAGCACCAATTTAAGACACAGCATTCACAAACAACTTTAATCGGACGTTTCTACGCGTGGTAAAGCGTGCAATCCAGCCGTGTAATAATTTTCCGTATAAACACATGAAAAAGAACAAGTATATTTTTGAGGTCTGTGAAATAAAATACCCCTAAATTCAAAACTTCAGAAAAGGGAGCCACACGTATTTAAGTCTTTGTCTAAAACATAACCTCGAAAAACAAAGTCTTTCTTGTACTGTGGTAACATGAATGAAAAGTAGTGCAGCTCTAATCTACTTCTTCTTTAACAAATCATATTTCAGGAGAAAAGCACTGAAGCGTACAGAGTTACTGAACCAGTCGTTTTCAAACCTCCCGTATCGGCCATTTCGAGCAAATATGAAGCCAGGCTGTGCATGCCGGATGACAATTCTAATTCGATACTATTTATTTATCAAGAGGACAGAGGACATGTTCCTGTTTTAAGAAATATACTTGTCTACCAACCTAAACAAAAGAATGTTTACGCACTGGTTCATAATGTGTCTGTTTCCTCTCGTTTCGTTATAATGTTCAATGATATTCACAACGGGAAATTATGACTGCTTGACTTCGTGCGCCGGAGAAGTGGACGTGAAAAGGTTGTATTTAAGCTGGTGGAGATATTAACTGGTCGCTATGACACAATGATCCTACCTCGTCATCACCAATGCTCAGCATCCAGATCCGCGTTTTCCCAGCCGCTTCTCTTGAAAAACATCATGGGATTAGGATGTCGTGTTAAGGGTGCTTCTAGTCAGTTGATCACCGTGTTTAACGTTACGTGGATATGCGATCAAGCGACGCTCTTAAAATATGATAGTTGGCTCACAAGTCCTGGCAATGCCCTAATTCTTTTTGGCAATCGACAAGGTCATTTATTATGCTTAAGAAGTGAAGGTAGAGGTTTCCTTTACCTATATCGTGCCTTCCCTAAACCTAAAATAGAGTTGGAATGGTTTTCGTTATCATTTTACTCATTTCATGCGTATAACATCAACTATCGAAAGGAATCAACGCTTTTATTGGCATTTTTGCATGTAAACAAAAACGTGTTTTCCAGAGTAATATTTATCAGAGGCATATGCTATCCTCTGGCTCCTTTGAATTATGCAACAAAGTTTAATAAGATGACCATTGTTTCGGTCAGAAATTGGCATATTGTGATACCGCAGAAACAAAGTAAATATGGTAAAGAACGCAGAATAGTAATGCTACCTAATAGCGTTCTATTATTACCCGTACGAACTATTAAAGATATGGGTAAAGGACAGAGCAAGGAGACAATAAAATACGCCAAACGGTTTACGCCAATTGGTTAGCAAAACGCGTCGAAAGGTCTACTGGCCATGCACAGAAATTAGTAAAGCCACTCGAGTAGGATTTCCGAGGTCGAGTGATTGGTCTTTAGCCAGAAAACCCGCGAGCCAGCAGGTCGAGGAGATTATCGGAACCAATAAGAGACCGATATCTGGTGTGATCTGCTATCTTGACAGTTTAACCAGCGTAAATCGAACTCGGTGGAAAAAATGTAGACTGAAGGTTTGTCAACGGCGAAAACCGAATTTTTAGCCATTCTGTAGATTTTAGTACGTCACAGACGCTACTAAACAGGGTGATCGAAACATAAAAACTGTGAAACAATCCAATATTTTTGATAACGGGTAAGAGAGCGAGAATCATTCTCGATGAATAAGTTGGTTCCCGGAACGGGATAGCGAAACCTCTCTATAATCAAAAATGTACGGGAGCCGAGAGGGATCATCCGAGATCCGAAATCCGAAATCCGAAATCCGAAATCCGAGCTCCGAGATGCGATATCTGAATTATCAAATCAGCGGCGGTGTTACTAGATGTTGACGTAGCTAATGAAGTCAAGCGTATCAATCTTGACACTAGAGGGCGTTGATCGGGGCTCACGAACACCCTCTAGCGCAGGTGTTAGACTGGTGGTGTGTTTTTTTCACTACAGGAGAAATGGAATATCAGAGCTTTGAAACTACTTTCACCAGCAGATGATAGCAATACCTAAGTGAGTGCAACATTACATACTCGATTACATATTTCATGACATTTCGGTCCCCAACGTTCATTACGGTTTTATTCAAGGGGAGGGGATTCATAAGGCCACAGCCCTCTAATAAACACTGTGTACATTAAGTGTGCACTGTTGTTCATAAGTTTTGGTAAAAAAAGTACACCTTGGACCAATCAATCTGCACAAAGTTTATATGTGTCAAGAACAACCCTTTGCAAATAACATAATAAAGTTTCAAAACATTCCCATAACCTACCGATTGCCTGAGAAAAAAGATTTCCGTACACCATATCCATCAAAACATCACTGGCGCATTGATATGGCCCTGTCAAAATACAAGTTCTAAACTGACCAGTGAGACCACATTTTCTTAAATATATTATCAAAAAGCATATCTCTGTGATGGCCTGACTCTGTAGATTTTAATCTAAAGTGGAATTAATTCTCAATCTGTGGTTGATTCCAGGTTGATAACAGGTATTTATCTTTTTTCAATTTCAATATTGAGTTTTCTAAAGGGCTTTGTCTCCCAACAATACTGCATTTAGTTTCAATCCGATCGATGCCAGTTTGATATCGGGTACAACATCGTAAAAGAACTCATTATGTTTCTGTTGATCAATAAAGCGATGCGTAGCCTCATTGTCTGAACCAGGGAGAAAGCTTTGATAGTACAGTGTCGCATTTTACAAAGCACCGTCTACCTTCAACTTCCACGACAGCTCGAACCAGGGAGACGGCTTTGGTAGTACAGTGTGGCATTTCATAAAGCCTTCAACTTCCACGACTGCTCGACCTTCAATTAATGAGGCGGACGCCTTGGCCACTGGGCCATCAGGATCGGTATGTGAACACTTACGGTTACGTCGACGGCACATAGGTGACTCATCAAGAAGTACAGTGCCAAATTTCATAAATCACGGTGTACCTTCGACTCCAGCGACTGCTCGACCTCATTTATGAGGCGGAAACCTAGGCCACTGGACCATCGAGATCGGTATGTGAACACTTGCGGTTACGTCGACGGCATATAGGTTACTCCTCAAGAAGTACAGTGCCAAATTTCATAAAGCACGGTGTACCTTCGACTCCAGCGACTGCTTGACTTCATTTATGAGGCGGATGCCTCGGCCACTGGGCCATCGGGATCGGTATGTGAACACTTGCGGTAACGTCGACGGCACATAGGTGACTCATCAAGAAGTACAGTACCAAATTTCATAAAGCACGGTGTACCTTCGACTCCAGCGACTGCTACAAACTACATTTATGAGGCGGAAACCTAGGCCACTGGGCCATCGAGATCGGTATGTGAGCACTTGCGGTGAAGCCTCATAACTGACACCTACGGAAGTAGAGTACCAAATTTCATAAAGCACGGTGTATCTTCGACTTCCACGACTGCTCGACCTTCCCATCAATGGGGCGGATGCCTGGGCCACTGGGCCATCAGGATCGGTATCGTGAGTACTGGCGGTGATGCCACATAACTGACACCTGAGGAAGTATAGTAACACATTTCATGAAGCAGGGTCTACCTTCGACTCCAGCGACTGCTCGACCTTCCATTTATGGGGCGGATGACACGGCCACTGGGCCATCGGGCTCGGTATGTGAGCACTTGCGGTTACCACGACACCACATATATATACAGTAAGTGCGGATTTTATCGGTCTTGCGCCTAGATTACAGCCAAAACCAATTTGAGGCCCACAATGGTAGAAATCAGGTAAGAATTAGATCCTGGGGTAGGCAGTAGTGTTAACTTGGCCTAATCAATTTTCAACCAGGCCTCATGTCCCCATGAGTGTGGTCTGTTTGACTCGATTATTGCCGTGATGTAATAGTTACAGGTAGGCCTATGGTAAATGCAGGCCTATGAGGTTCAGGACAGACATTTTCCAGCTGGAGATAATGCCCGATGCGAAAATGCAAAAAGAATATGTTGTATCTTGTGTTCATACTCTCGACTGCCATTGGTATGGACTCTGATGATGAGGATGATGAAGTTGAAAATCCTAGACTATCAAGACGTCACAACAGCTATAGTGTAACTGCAAGGTTGCGCCACGTCCTCGATTGCGAACATGCGATTGAACATGGTTGGCTGCTTAATGTGGCAGAGTATGCCAGACGCTTCAGGTTGGCAGTTACGTCATTGCGAAGATGGATAGCAATCGGGAAACGTTAATGGAGCAGGCCGAGAACAATGCTCAAAGAAGGAGGGTCAGAAGCGACCACGACGGATGGTGGCGACAAGTGGAGGAGCAGGTTCACAACCGATTGCTCGAACCACGTCTTCTTGCCCTCCCCGTCTCCAGAGGTAATCTGATCCATGCTGTCGAGCTGGAATTCCACCGCTGGTGGGATGAACTTCCAGGTGATGAAAGACACAACTACCTTTTGAACAGACCGGAATGGTCCCTCTTTCAGTGCTCTCCAGGATGGATCAGCGATTTCATGAAACGGAAACGTATTGTATTTCGTCGCCAGACAAGAAACACGACTTCGATTCCAGCTGATGCTAATGAGCGTGTCCGCCGATTTCAAGGAAACGTCAGAAACACAGTGAGGCAACATGTCACTTGGACTTTCTGCCAATGTATACGGCAGCTACCCCGGGACAGAGGGATGTAGACGTTAAAACTTCAAGGGGCAATTCTAAATTAGGATGCACCGTTGGGTTGACAATTGGATCTAATGGGGGAAAAATGCCAGCCCATGTTGTGTTCAGAGAACCAGGCTTCATTCGAGAAATTCGTGGACTTGAAAACATTCCTGAAAATTCCACTTGGCTGATGGATTCTGTGCCCCTATTGTAGAAGCTGGTGTGCTCCTTGATAACATTCCCGTGCGGTGCACATCTATGAGTCAACCTTTGGACTTGACCATTATCCGGGCATTTAAAGCTCACGTTAGGCGCCGCTGGAAAGACTGGAAGCATGCAAATACTGCAGCCGATGGCACCTGTCCCAGAATACCCCTTGCATCTGTTCTACATAGCCGAGCTTGGGATGACGTCCCTCCTCAATCTACAGCACGTGCCTTTCAGGTAGCTGGACTCGTCCCGAATGAAAACGGGGAGTACAGAAATATTGCTAATGGCCTTCTTGAAGATAAAGATGCTGAGGACAATGAGATTGGTTTTGATGACCTTGAGAATAATGATCCAGGCCTTGTAACTCCACTGTTCCTATGGTCAGAAATCTGAATGTACCTTAAAAGTAATGAGAATTGATTTAGAAAAGGACATTTTCAAAACTGAATGTACTGAATTTTTCATGATTGGAAATAAAGTGTAATTTCGGACAGGTCAGCCTTAGTTTTGGTCAGTCATCTACTGATCTAGGCCCATTCAAAGTTAAGTGATCATTCAAATCAGAATGTAGCAATGCTTTCTTCAAACTTTGGCTTACTCCTGATTATGTCATGATATTACTTTAATAAGGTTTGGCCTAACTTGCGAAAAGACCGATAAAATTCGAACTTACTGTATATGTTTATTTCATACAAACAGATGTACGCAATCATCTCAAACCGTACAAAGATATTTGATGATTTTGTTCAAATTCCTTTTCTCATATAGTAATTCATCTCTTGATTGGATAAGATCGACGATAAACTGCCCCCTCTGCATCACAACATGGTCAGCAGGTTCAGCTCTTTGTCTATTCTGAATGTGGCGTAAACTTGACGCCAAAGAGGACATCCCGCCATTTAAGGTCCTTCTAACACAAGGTCTTACATACGTATTTTCAGTGTTGCTTACGGAATCTCGGAAGTTTAGAAGTTTAGAATTCTGCCCTCAATTTCGGTCTCTTTTCACATTCTCCAGTCATATGGCTTATCAAACTATTGTGAGTTCTAGCAGAAATATTTAGGATTCTACGAACACATTTTCTCCAGGCTGTATAGAATCTGGCCATGAATGTGCTGGACAGGTTCCACATGACAGAACCGTAGAGTGGCATGCAGTAGCGCTTAATCAGCAAATATCTTACATACGTGTTCGCATGACCAGACTGAGCTAAAAGGCTATTTGTCCCCCTATACAATACATTGATACGGCTTTCAACCCTGGCTGCATCTGCATCCGATCCCAATGGTATTCCTAGATGCTTTTAGCATCTTCTAGCTTGAAGAACCACACCGTCAACCGTTAAATGGACGTTTCTGTCAACACCTCGTCCAAAGACAAGAAACTTACTTTTTATGGTATTTAAAGTTATCATATACCTTAAAGATTTTTTTTCAATGCTTTTTAAAGAGGTTATCAATGGAGCCAACAATATCAAGTCAGCCGCATAAGCAAATGTGCCGACAAAGATATGACCAATATGACACACTACTCCATTGTTCTTCAGTTCCACAAGTAATACATCCGGATATAGATTAAAGGTGACAAGACCCTCTTTGCTTTACACCATTTGAAATCTGATCGGATATGTTATAGATGGTCATCCCACCTGACTCTGACTCGCTGACACGTATATAGGTTTGCAAGGAAACGAGCGACGAGGGGACTTAGTCCGTTCCTTAGGAGAAGCCTGAAGAGCTTTACATAGTGTACCCTGTCGAACGCTTTAGAGACATCTAACATTACACAAGATACAGGAGTGTTTCGAGAGTTGTAATACTTTATGGTTTCATCCACAACATAACTACAATAATACATAGTCACAGGCCTTTCTTAAATCCGAGCTGCGCATCTGAGGCTAATAGATACTTACCATGGTTTTTTAATACAATGTAGTCAACCACGATAGTTTTCCGAGGATTTCAACGATTTCCTGGCGTTCTTCGGTATGGGTATTACAACAGTAGTTAATCTGAAAGCCATGAGTTAACATTGCTTGTAACAAAAGAGATATATGTATTCTTAATTTTTTTCGCCAGCAGGCCGAAAGTGGTTTGTATACAGCGAAGGAATGCTATCTTTTTTGGCACTCTTTAAACACTTGATACCATAAATTACGTCTTCGATTGTCATGTAATGATTGGATTTACAAGCACCCGCACAGCAACTTGCTTGGATTTGCTTGTCAATGTCTGACCTTAACTCACGCATTTCAGTTTGCTCGTAAGGAACTGAGTTATATAGCTGCTGAAATTTATTACAGAAAGAATTACCAATCTCATCCTTCCCTTTTGCATCATCAATCACATTAGTTAACCCAGAACTCTTTCCTCTTATCTTTTTAATCTCACCCCAAAATTCAGAATTCGACTTGCCAGTCAAACTTTCGGCCCGCTTATTTGCTGATATCTTATCTCTATCTTTCTTAGCAAGCCTCACAGCATAATGGTATCCTGCCCTCGTTTCCCGTCGTATGTTAGCAATGATGCCATCCCCGGGTCTGCCATTGTCCTTCCAAATATCATGCCACAATACGGCTCTTTCCCGATGTTGTGCTACGTTTCCTTCCAACCGGCAATTCCACCCTGTCTGTTATCCAAATTTCCATTCCCTCTAATAGGCAGCGTTTCACCGCTGGATTCTCAACATGACTTTACTATCATAATGTCGTCATGAAACCTTTTTTCTTGTTTGCTAACCTTGCACATGACATCCTGACATGATATCGCACCCATTGGGATGTCAATTGAATCGAGGTGGTGATCGAGAACTGCTTTGTACCGCATAAGGTCATCCTCTGTAACTTTATCTCAAGAGGTCTCGTAATTTATGGTTCACTCATCAACGCTGGTATCATCAGAACCGCTTACTGGTAAATCAACATGCATTTGTAAAACTGAATGACCGGAGGGATTAATACCGCAGTGGAAGTCACTATAATTTCTCATTAGCGTTAACAAGTTTTCTGAGACTAGAAAATGGTCTAACGTTGAAAGAGAACTATTTTTAGGACATTCATATGTGTAATCTACATCTGCTAACTCATGATGTAGCCCACCTCTCAGTGTTTCTCTCTCCATAAATTCTCTCAGTGCTGTGGTATGCGCCGACCTTTCTCTTGGAAAAAAACCGTGTTAAAATCACCACCGATGATGATATACTTACTGTTGCAAACTTCTAATAGCCGAGGTATTTCTTGTAACGTCCCCGTGAATTCTCTCATGTTGTCCTCCCCCGGAGTGTCAGAAGGCATGTTTACATTTAGCAGCAGTATGTCATCATCAACTGTGTCATAATTAAGCCGCACCGCACAAAGCCTGCGCGATTTACTCTCTACAGGTGAAACCTTAGCACCAAAAGTTATTTTCCAAATAATAGCACATCCCCCGTAGGGACTGCCTTGAAGCAACACTCTACCGTCCATACCAGACACACCATGCAGGCTAATACTCTGTTTCCTCACATATACCGTCTTCCTATACCACTAATACAAAATAACAGTGTCCATGCATTTGATGGGGTACGCAATCGGGTTCACCACATGCGTGGCGATTTTTTGTACTTTGCCCACGTGATGAATGGGTATTGTTCATTTGCTCCGCCATGAATAAAGCCCAAACACGATTGTCTGGTAATACAACCCATTCAATTTATTTAAAATCCCATCAACCAATGGTAGTGGACTGCAAGTATTGGGTGTCTCTCGTCATATGTCTGCTCCACGATATGAGCCAATCAGTCCAATCCACTAGGTCTAACCTTTGTATTAGGTATGCGAGGTACTCATCTCTTCGGGCCTCTTAAATATGGCGCCCAAAGACGGTATACGTGAGGAAACAGAGTATTACAACCTATATCACTCTGATATTTCGAGAACTGTTCTTCCCATAACCAGTGTTCTTCAACTAGCAAAAAAAATCAGTGTCCTAGGTGTCTTAGGTGACTCCTCAGGAGTACAGGACCACATTTCATAAAGCACAGTGTAGAGTTTTATTATTCAAACGCGATATAGCTGTTTTATCACATGCCGTAGATTCTAATATTTTCAAATAAACTGGGCAGCAGCGCCTTTTAAACCATTCGCCTCTCGATTTCACCAACCAACGAAGATTTTCGTCAAGTCAATTGTCAATTTCAGGTAGCCTGTAATCGGTATAGTAATTTGAATATACCACGCATTTTCAGGACAATTCAAGGGGTGGCAAAATCGAATATAGATGGCAAAAGCAAAGTAGAAAGCGATGAAGTCTGGCACCTCGTGCAGAGGTTCAATTTTTGGAGAGTTTGCCGTCACTGCAGCGAGAGCATGTTTCGATTCAGCGTGTGCGTTCGTATGGCAGTCTCCCATTCAGTTTAGTCCTCTACAGTTCGGCATTGGTCGCTTGTCCTAATCTATGCTCGGAAAAAACTTTGGTCAACTTTTCGGCGGATGAACGATCATCGCCAATATGTTGCTTGCAGATGGGTATTTGCCAGAGCAGTCGATTGGCTGAAACGGACCACTTGTTTTAAAGCGGTTTCCTGCTGTTTGTTTCCCGCTTCACTGAAAGCCCAAATTAACAAATTCTAATAAAAGTATCCAAGATGTTACCACGATGTTTTATTTTAATTCTAGTGCAGGTAATATCAATAATGCTAAGAAGTTATTTTTTGTAAAATATCGGCACTATTTCAGGTCCACAGAAGTAGTTCTGCTGCTCTCTCATTTTGAAATGTTGTTGTTTGAATGAGCCAATCAGATCTTTGTTTGAATTAGGTCAAGATTTTGAATGAATAAATGCAACTTTTATTATCATTGCGTCGAGTGGTCATGATCATGCCTTGTGTTTGATATAGTGGTCTCGTACATTTTCGGCAATAACTGACAATGGTCCCAACCCGAAGCAGGTTTTACAAGAAGGTTACACATGATCAAGAAATAATTCAGCCAGGTTTTGCTGATAAAAACATGCGATCGAGGTGTCATTGCGCATTTGTTTGCTTTTTGATGCTAGGTTGCAAAACTATTAATACTCGAGAGCATGCTGGCGGCCATCTTTGCCGACTGCACAGTGAGAAGGGAGCATGTTTGGAGAGGGAGGACGTAACGATTACTACAGGATGGCTTATGTATCAACTAGAGGTTAGATTAGCGTCGATTAGTACCAATTTCAGACACGGCATGCACAAACAACTTTAATCGAACGTTTCTACGCGTGGTCAAGCGTGCAATCAAGCCGTGTAATAATTTTCCGTATAAACACATGAAAAAGAACAAGTATATTTTTGAGGTCTGTGAAATAAAATACCCCTAAATTCAAAACTTCAGAAAAGGGAGTCACACGTATTTAAGTCTTTGTCCAAAACATAACCTCGAAAAACAAAGTCTTACTTGTACTGTGGTAACAGGAATAAAAAGTAGTGCAGCTCTAACCTACTTCTTCTTTAACAAATCCTCTTTCAGGAGAAAAGCACTGAAGCGTACAGAGTAACTGAACCAGTCGTTTTCAAACCTCCCGTATCGGCCATTTTGAGCAAATATGAAGCCAGGCTGTGCATGCCGGATGACAATTCTAATTCGATACTATTTATTTATCAAGAGGACAGAGGACATTTTCCTGTTTTAAGAAATATACTTGTCTACCAACCTAAACAAAAGAATGTTTACGCACTGGTTCATAATGTGTCTGTTTCCTCTCGTTTCGTTATAATGTTCAATGATATTCACAAAGGGAAATTATGGCTACTTGACTTCGTGCGCTGGAGAAGTGGGCGTGAAAAGGTTGTATTTAAGTTGTTGGAGATATTAACTGGTCGCTATGACACAATGATCCTACCTCGTCATCACCAATGCTCAGCATCCAGATCCGCGTTTTCCCAGCCGCTTCTCTTGAAAAACATCATGGCAGTAGGATGTCGTGTTAAGGGTGCTTCTAGTCAGTTGATCACCGTGTTTAGCGTTACGTGGATACATGATCAAGCGACGCTCTTAAAACTTGATAGTTGGCTCACAAGTCCTGGCAATGCCCTAATTCTTTTTGGCAATCGACAAGGTCATTTATTATGCTGTAGAAGTGAAGGTAGAGGTTTCCTTGAACTATATCGTGCCTTCCCTAAACCTAAAATAGTGTTGGAATGGTTTTCGTTATCATTTTACTCATTTCATGCGTATAGCATCAACTATCGAAAGGAATCAACGCTTTTATTGGCATATATGCATGTAAACAAAAACGTGTTTTCCAGGGTAATATTTATCAGAGGCATATGCTATCCTCTGGCTCCTTTGAATTCTGTAACAAAGTTTAATAAGATGGCCATTGTTTCGGTCAGTAATTGGCATATTGGGATACCGCGGAAACAAAGTAAATATGGTAAAGAACGCAGAATAGTAATGCTACCTAATAGCGTTCTATTATCCCCCGTACGGACTGTCAAAGATATGGGTAAAGGACATAGCAAGGAGACAATAAAATACGCCAAACGGTTTACGCCAATTGGTTAGCAAAACGCGTCGAAAGGTTTCCTGGCCATGCACAGAAATTAGTAAAACCACTCGAGTAGGATTTCCGAGGTCGGGTGATTGGTCTTTAGCCAGAAAACCCGTGAGCCAGCAGGTCGAGGAGATTACCGGGGCCAATAAGAGACCGATCACTGGTGTGATCTGCTATCTTGACAGTTTAACCAGCGTTAATCAAACTCGGTCGAAAATATGTAGACCGAAGGTTTGTCAACGGCGAAAACCGAATTTTTATCCATTCCGTAGATTTTAGTACGTCACAGACATGTTGATCGAAACTTAAAAACTGTGAAATATTTCAATATTTTGATAACGGGTAAGAGAGCGAGAATCATCCTCGATGAATAAATTGGTTCCCAGAACGGGATAGCGAAACCTCTCTAAAATAGAAAATGTACGAAAGCCGAGAGGGATCATCCGAGATCCGAAATTCGAAATCAGGGATCTGAAATCCGAAATCCGAGCTCCGTGATGCAATATCTGAATTATCAAATCAGCAGCGGCGTTACTAGACGTTGACGCAACTAGCTAATGAAGTCAGGCGTATCAATCTTGGCACTAGAGGGTGTTGATCGGGGCTCGTGAACGCCCTCTAGCGCAGGTGTTATACTGGTGGTGGGTTTTTTTCACTACAGGAGAAATGGAATACCAGAGCTTTGAAACTACTTTCACCAACGGATGATAGCAATACTTAAGTGAGTGCAACATTTACATACTCGATTACACATTTCATGACATTTCGGTCCCTAACGTTCATTACGGTTTTATTCAGGTGGAGGGGATTCATAAGGCCAGAGCCCTGTGTCAAGTACAACCCTTTGCCAATAGCATAATAAAGTTTCAAAACATTCCAATACCGTTTGCCTGAGAAAAAGTGATTTCCGTACTCCATATCCATCAAAACGTCACTGGCGCATTGATATTGCCCTGTCAAAATATTAGTTCTAAACTGACCAGTGACACAATGTGGAATTAATTCTCAATCAGTGGTCGATTCTTAAAAGATTCTTAAAAGAATCAACCACAGACTGAGAATTATTTCAACTTTGGTCCATCCTAGCCATGTATTCACCACAACTTGACAATATAATAAGCTCTATGTGACTACCACACTTCCGGTTGTGGATGAATACATGTCTCTGCCCATAACAGGTATTTATCTTTTTTCAATTTCAATATTGAGTTTTCTAAAGGGCTTTGTCTCCTAACAATACTGCATTTAGTTTCCATTCGATCGATGCCAGTTTGATATCGGGAACAACTTTGTAAAGAACACATTATGTTTCTGTTGATCAATAAAGCGATGCGTAGCCTCATTGCATGAACCAGGGAGAAGGCTTTGATAGTACAGTGCTGCATTTCATAAAGCCTTCAACTTCCGCGACTGCTCGATCTTCAATTTATGAGGCGGACGCCTGGGCCAATGGGCCATCGGGATCGGTATGTGAACACTTAATGTTATGTCGTCGGTACAAAGGTGAGTCCTCAAGAAGTACAGTGCCAAATTTCATGAAGCACAAGTACATTCGACTCCGGCGACTGCTCGACCATCCATTTATGAGGCGGATGCCTCGGCCACTGGGCCATCAAGATCGGTGTAGGAGCTCTTGCGGTTACGTCGACGGCACATAGGTTACTCCTCAAGAAGTAGAGTACCACATTTCATAAAGCATGGTGTACCTTCGACTCCAGCGACTGCTTGACCTCATTTATGAGGCGGAAACGTAGGCCACTGGGCCATCGAGATCGGTGTGGGAGCTCTGGCGGTTCCCTTGTCGCCACAAAGGTGACACCTCAGGAAGTAGAGTACCAAATTTCACAAGCACGGTGTACCTTGGACTCCAGCGACAGTTCGACCTTCCATTTTTGGGGCGAATGACTCGGCCACTGGGCCATCGGGATCGGTATGTGAGCACTTGCGTTTACAACGACGCCACATATACATACAGTAAGTTCGAATTTTATCGGTCTTGGGCCTAGTTTACGGCCAAAACCAATTTGAGGCCCACAATTGGAGAAATCAGGTTAGCAGTAGTTTCAACTTGGCCTAATCAATTTTCAACCAGGCTTGATGTCCCCATGAGTGTGGTCTGTTTGACTCGATTATTGCCGCGATGTAATAGGTACAGGTAGGCCTATGGTAAATGCAGGCCTATGAGCTTCAGGACAGACACTTTCCAGCTGGAGATAATGCCCGATGCGAAAATGCAAAAAGATATGTTGTATCTTGTGTTCATACTCTCGACTGCCATTGGTATGGACCCTGATGATGAGGATGATGAAGTTGATAATCCTAGACTATCAAGACATCACAACAGCTATAGTGTAACTGCAAGGTTGCGCCACGTCCTCGATTGCGAACATGCGATTGAACATGGTTGGCTGCTTAATGTGGCAGAGTATGCCAGACGCTTCAGGTTGGCAGTTACGTCATTGCGAAGATGGATAGCAATCGGGAAACGAATGGAGCAGGCCGAGAACAATGCTCAAAGAAGGAGGGTCAGAAGCGACCACGACGGATGGTGGCGACAAGTGGAGGAGCAGGTTCACAACCGATTGCTCGAACCACGTCTTCTTGCCCTCCCCGTCTCCAGAGGGAATCTGATCCATGCTGTCGAGCTGGAATTCCACCGCTGGTGGGATGAACTTCCAGGTGATGAAAGAGACAACTACCTTTTGAACCGACCGGAACGGTCCCTCTTTCAGTGCTCTCCAGGATGGATCAGCGATTTCATGAAACGGAAACGTATTGTATTTCGTCGCCAGACAAGAAACACGACTTCGATTCCAGCTGATGCTAATGAGCGTGTTCGCCGATTTCAAGGAAACGTCAGAAACACAGTTAGGCAACATGTCATACATGCAATTTACAATATGAATGAAACGTTTTGTCAGTTGGACTTTCTGCCAATGTATACGGCAGCTACTCCGGGACAGAGGGATGTAGACGTTAAAACTTCAAGGGGCAATTCTAAATTAGGATGCACCGTTGGGTTGACAATTGGATCTAATGGGGAAAAATGCCAGCCCATGTTGTGTTCAGAGAACCAGGCTTCATTCGAGAAATTCGTGGACTTGAAAACATTCCTGAAAATGTCCGTGTCACTTCATCCCGGTCAGGGTGGGAGAATCATGACTCACTCCAACATTGGCTTGATGAAGTCTTTTTTCCATTCATTGGTGAATTTGAACCAAATACAAGGTTTTTACTCGTAGATCAGTTTAGACCTCACTTGGCTGATGGATTCTGTGCTTCTATTGTAGAACCTGGTGTGCTCCTTGATAACATTCCCACGCGGTGCACATCTATGTGTCAGCCTTTGGACTTGACCATTATCCGGGCATTTAAAGCTCACGCCAGGCGCCGCTGGAAAGACTTGAAGCATGCAAATACTGCAGCCGATGGCACCTGTCCCAGAATACCCCTTACATCTGTTCTACATAACCGAGCTTGCGATGACGTCCCTCCTGAATCCACAGCACGTGCCTTTCAGGTAGCTGGACTCGTCCCGAATGAAAACGGGGAGTACAGAAATATTGCTAATGGCCTTCTTGAAGATAAAGATGCTGAGGACAATGAGATTGATTTTGATGACCTTGAGAATGATGATCCAGGCCTTGTAACTCCACTGTTCCTATGGTCAGAAATCTGAATGTAACTTAAAAGTAATGAGAATTGACTTAGAAAAGGACATTTTCAAAACTGAATGTACTGAATTTTTCATGATTGGAAATAAAGTGTAACTTCGGATAGGTCAGCCTTAGATTTGGTCAGTCATCTACTGATCTAGGCCCATTCAAAGTTAAGTGATCATTCAAATCAGAATGCATCAATGCTTTCTTCAAACTCTGGCTTAGTCATGTCATTTTCAAATGACATGAATTAAACATCATCCTATGACATGACAATCTGTCCTGATCGTGTCATAATATTCCTTGCGGAACACCCCTCTTGTACCCATTACGCATACTTTAATGAGGTTTGGCCTAACTTGCGAAAAGACCGATAAAATTCGAACTTACTGTATATGTATATTTCATACAAACAGATGTACACAATCATCTCAAACCGTACAAAGATATTCGATAATTTCGTTCAAATTCCTTCTCTCATATTGTAATTCATCTCTTGATTTGATAAGATCGGCGATAAACTGCCCCCTCTGCATCACAACAGGGTCAGCAGGTTTAGCTCTTTGTCTATTCTGGATGTGGCGTAAACTTGACGCCAAAGAGGACATCCCGCTATTTAAGGTCCTTCTAATACAAAGTCTTACATACGTATTTTCAGTGTGGCTTACGGAATTTCGAAAGTTTAGAAGTTTAGAAGTTTAGAATTCTGCCCTCAATTTCGGTTTCTATATCACATTCTCCAGTAATGTGACTTATCAAACTATTATGTCTTGAGTACTAGCAGGAATATTTAGGATTCTACACACACTTTCTCCAGGCTGTATAGAATCTGGCCATGAATGTGATAGACAGGTTCAATATGACAGAACCGTAGAGTGGCATGCAGTAGCGCTTAATCAGCAAATATCTTACATACGTGTTCGCATGGCCAGACTGAGCTAAAAGGCTATTTGTCCCCCTATACAATTCATTGATACGGCTTTCAACCCTGGCTGCATCTGCATCCGATCCCAATGGTATTCCTAGATGCTTTTAGCATCTTCTAGCTTGAAGAACCACACCGTCAACCGTTAAATGGACGTTTCTGTCAACACCTCGTCCAAAGACAAGAAACTTACTTTTTATTGTATTTAAAGTTATCATATACCTTAAAGAATTTTTTTTCATAGCCTTAACATGCTTTTTAAAGAGGTTATCAATGGAGCCAACAATATCAAGTCAGCCGCATAAGCAAATGTGCCGACAAAGATATGACCAATATGACACACTACTCCATTGTTCTTCAGTTCCACAAGTAATACATCCGGATATAGATTAAAGGTGACAAGACCCTCTTTGCTTTACACCATTTGAAACGCTGATCGGATATGTTATATTAGATGGTCATCCCACCTGACTCTGACTCGCTGACACGTATATAGGTTTGCAAGGAAACGAGCGACGAGGGGACTTAGTCCGTTCCTCAGGAGAAGCCTGAAGAGCTTTACATAGTGTACCCTGTCGAACGCTTTAGAGACATCTAACATTACACAAGATACAGGAGTGTTTCGAGAGTTGTAATACTTTATGGTTTCATCCACAACATAACTACAATAATACATAGTCACAGGCCTTTCTTAAATCCGAGCTGCGCATCTGAGGCTAATAGATACTTACCATGGTTTTTTAATACAATGTAGTCAACTATCTTTCCAATTATATGCTACTTAAAACTATGCCACGATAGTTTTCCGAGGAATTCAACGCTTTCCTGGCGTTCTTCGGTGTGGGTATTTTACAACAGTAGTTAATCTGAAAGTCATGAGTTAACATTGCTTGTAACAAAAGAGATATATGTATTCTTAATTTTTTCGCCAGCATGCCGAAAGTGGTTTGTATACAGCGAAGGAATGCTATCTTTTTTGGCACTCTTTAAACTAATTTACGTCTTCGACTGTTATGTAATGATTGGATTTACAAGCACCCGCACAGCAACTCGCTTGGATTTGCCTGTCAATGTCTGACCTTAACTCACGCATTTCAGTTTGCTCGTAAGGAACTGAGTTATATAGCTGCTGGAATTTATTACAGAAAGAATTACCAATCTCATCCTTCCCTTTTGCATCATCAATCACATTAGTTAACCCAGAACTCTTTCCTCTTATCTTTTTAATCTCACCCCAAAATTCAGAATTCGACTTGCCAGTCAAACTTTCGGCCCGCTTATTTGCTGATATCTTATCTCTATCTTTCTTAGCAAGCCTCACAGCATAATGGTATCTTGCCCTCGTTTCCCGTCGTATGTTAGCAATGATGCCATCCCTGGGTCTGCCATTGTTCTTCCAAATATCATGCCACAATACGGCTCTTTCCCGATGTTGTGCTACGTTTCCTTCCAACCGGCAATTCCACCCTGTCTGTTATCCAAATTTCTATTCCCTCTAATAGGCAGCGTTTCACCGCTGGATTCTCAACATGACTTTACTATGTCGTCATGAAACCTTTTCTCTTGTTTGCTAACCTTGCACATGACATCCTGACATGATATTGCACCCATTGGGATGTCAATTGAATCGATGTGGTGATCGAGAACTGCTTTGTACTGCATTAGGTCATCCTCTGTAACTTTATCCCAAGAGGTTTCACAATTTATGGTTCGCTCGTCAACGCTGGCATCATCAGAACTGCTTACTGGTAAATCAACATGCATTTGTAAAACTGAATGACCGAGGGAAGACACTATAACTATATAATACCGCAGTGGAAGACACTATAATTTCTCATCAGCGTTAACAAGTTTTCTGAGACTAGAAAATGGTCTAACGTTGAAAGAGAACTATTTATAGGACATTCATACGTGTAATCTACATCTGCTAACTCATGATGTAGCCAACATCTCAGTGTTTCTCTCTCCATAAATTCTCTCAGCGCTATGGTATGTGCCACCCTTTGTCTTGAAAAAAAACCGTGTTAAAATCACCACCGATGATGATATACTTATTGTTGCAAACTTCTAATAGCCTAGATATTTCTTGTAACGTCCCGTGAATTCTCTCATGTTTTCTTCCCCCGGAGTGTCAGCAGTATGTCATCATCAACTTTGTCATAATTAAGCTGCACCGCACAAAGCCTGCGCGATTCACTCTCTACAGGCGAATCCTTAGCACCAAAATTTATTTTCCAAATAATAGCACATCCCCCGTAGGGATTATCTTGAAGCAAAACTCTACCGTCCATACCAGACACACCATGCAGGCTAATACTCTGTTTCCTCACATATACCGTCTTCCTATACCACTAATACAAAATAACAGTGTCAATGCATTGGATGAGGTACGCAATAGAGTTCACCACATGCGGAGCGATTTTTTTCTTTGCCCACGTGATGAATGGGCATTGTCCATTTGCTCCGCCATGAATAAAGCCCAAACACGATTGTCTGGTAATATATCCCATTCAGTTCATACAAAATCCCATCGACCAATGGTAGTGGACTGCAAGTATTGGGTGTCTGTGGTCATATGTCTGCGCCACCATCTGAGCCAATCAGTCCAATCCACTAGGCCTAACCTTTGTATTAGGTATACGAGGTACTCATCCCTTCGGGCCTCTTAAATATGGCGCCCAAAGACGGTATACGTGAGGAAACAGAGTATTACAACCTATATCACTCTGATATTTCGAGAACTGTTCTTCCCATAACCAGTGTTCTTCAACTAGCAAAAAAATCAGTGTCCGAGGTGTCTTAGGTGACTCCTCAGGAGTACAGGACCACATTTCATAAAGCAAGGTGTACTTTCGACTCCGATGACTCAGTACTCGTCCTACCATTTTAATATGAGGCTGTCCCTGGGCTACTGGGTCATTGGGATCGGTATATGAGCACTTGCGGTTATGCCGACGGCATGAAGGCTCACAGTATCATAATAGTACCTTTTCTCACTGACCTTCGAATGGAGAATTCGATTCCGACCGTCTTCCTGGCTCTAATGAGTTTTGAGAAGTACTACAACATGTTCGTGATGACACCGGGTGTGCAAAAATGGAAACAAAATTTTTGTATCAGAAATGACAATACTTCTGCATATAGATTTTTTTTACATGCTATATTGAAGCGGGGAGTTTTATTATTCAAACGCGATATAGCCGTTTTATCACATGCCGTAGATTCTAAGATTTTCAAATAAACTGGGCAGCAGCGCCTTTTAAACCATTCGCCTCTCGATTTCACCAACCAACAAAGATTTTCGTCAAGTCAATTGTCAATTTCAGGTAGCCTGTAATCGGTATAGTAATTTGAATATACCACGCATTTTCAGGACAATTCAAGGGGTGATAAAATCGAATATAGATGGCAAAAGCAAAGTAGAAAGCGATGAAGTCTGGCACCTCGTGCAGAGGTTCAATTTTTGGAGAGTTTGCCGTCTCTGCAGCGAGAGCATGTTTCGATTCACCGTGTGCGTTCGTATGGCAGAGTCCCATTCAGTTTAGTCGTCTACAGTTCGGCATTGGTCGCTTGTCCTAATCTATGCTCGGAAAAACACTTTGGTCAACTTTTCGGCGGATGAACGATCATCGCCAATATGTTGCTTGCAGATGGGTATTTGCCAGAGCAGTCGATGGGCTGAAATGGAACACTTGTTTTAAAGCGGTTTCCTGCTGTTTGTTTCCCGCTTCACTGAAAGCCCAAATTAACAAATTCTAATAAAAGTATCCAAGATGTTACCACGATGTTTTATTTTAATTCCAGTGCAGGTAATATCAATAATGCTTGTTATAAGAATGTATTTTCTGTAAAATATCGGCACCATTTCAGGTCCACAGAAATAGTTCTGCTGCTCTCTCATGTTGAAATGTTGTTGTTTGAATGAGCCAATCAGATCTTTGATTGAATTAGGTCAAGATTTTGGTTGAATAAATGCAACTTTTCTTATCATTGCGTCCAGTGGTCATGATCATGCCTTGTGTTTGATATAGTGGTCTCGTACATTTTCGGCAATAACTGACAATGGTCCCAATCCAAAGCAGGTTTTACAAGAAGGTTACACATGATCGAGAAATAATTCAGCCAAGTTTTGCTGATAAAAACATGCGATCGAGGTGTCATTGCGCATTTGTTTGCTTTTTGATGCTAGGTTGCAAAACTATTAACACTCGAGAGCATACTGGCGGCCATCTTTGCCGACTGTACAGTGAGAAGGGAACATGTTTGGAGAGGGAGGACGTAACGATTACTACAGGATGGCTTATGTATCAACTAGAGGTTAGATTAGCGTCGATTAGCACCAATTTAAGACACGGCATTCACAAACAACTTTAATCGAACGTTTCTACGCGTGGTCAAGCGTGCAATCCAGCCGTGTAATAATTTTCCCTATAAACACATGAAAAAGAACAAGTATATTTTTGAGGTCTGTGAAATAAAATACCCCTAAATTCAAAACTTCAGAAAAGGGAGTCACACGTACATGTATTTAAGTCTTTGTCCAAAAGATAACCTCGAAAAACAAAGTCTTTCTTGTACTGTGGTAACAGGAATGAAAAGTAGTGCAGCTCTAATCTACTTCTTCTTTAACAAATCCTCTTTCAGGAGAAAAGCACTGAAGCGTACAGAGTTACTGAACCAGTCGTTTTCAAACCTCCCGTATCGGCCATTTTGAGCAAATATGAAGCCAGGCTGTGCATGCCGGATGACAATTCTAATTCGATACTATTTATTTATCAAGAGGACAGAGGACGTTTTCCTGTTATAAGAAATATACTTGTCTACCAACCTAAACAAACGAATGTTTACGCACTGGTTCATAATGTGTCTGTTTCCTCTCGTTTCGTTATAATGTTCAATGATATTCACAACGGGAAATTATGGCTGCTTGACTTCGTGCGCCGGAGAAGTGGACGTGAAAAGGTTGTATTTAAGTTGTTGGAGATATTAACTGATCGCTATGACACAATGATCCTACCTCGTCATCACCAATGCTCAGCATCCAGATCCGCGTTTTCCCAGCCGCTTCTCTTGAAAAACATCATGGCAGTAGGATGTCGTGTTAAGGGTGCTTCTAGGCAGTTGATCACCGTGTTTAACGTTACGTGGATACGCGATCAAGCGACGCTCTTAAAATTTGATAGTTGGCTCACAGGGCCCGGCAATGCCCTAATTCTTTTTGGCAATCGACAAGGTCATTTATCATGCTTTAGAAGTGTAGATAGAGGTTCCCTTCAACTAATTCGTGTCTTCCCTGAACCTAAAAAAGAGTTGGAATGGTTTTCGTTATCATTTTACTCATTTCGTGCGTATAACATCAACTATCGAAAGGAATCAACGCTTTTATTGGCATATATGCATGTTTATAACAAAAACGTATTTTCCAGAGTAATATTTATCAGAGGCATATGCTATCCTCTGGCTCCTTTGAATTCTGTAACAAAGTTTAATAAGATGACCATTGTTTCGGTCAGTAATTGGCATATTGTGAATCCGAGGAAACAAAGTAAATATATAAAAGAACGCAGAATAGTAATGCTACCTAATAGCGTTCTATTATCCCCCGTGCGGACTATTAAAGATATGGGTAAAGGACAGAGCAAGGAGACAATAAAATACGCCAAACGGTTTACGCCAATTGGTTAGCAAAACGCGTCGAAAGGTTTACTGGCCATGCACAGAAATTAGTAAAACCACTCGAGTAGAAATTCCGAGGTCGGGTGATTGGTCTTTAGCCAGAAAACCCGTGAGCCAGCAGGTCGAGGAGATTACCGGAACCAATAAGAGACCGATCACTGGTGTGATCTGCTATCTTGACGGTTTAACCAGCGTAAATCAAACTCGGTGGAAAAAATGTAGACCGAAGGTTTGTCAACGGCGAAAACCGAATTTTTAGCCATTCCGTAGATTTTAGTATGTCACAGCCAGGTTGATCGAAACTTAAAAACTGTGAAAAATTTCAATATGTTTGATAACGGGTAAGAGAGCGAGAATCATTCTCGATGAATAAATTGGTTCCCGGAACGGGATAGTGAAACCTCTCTATAATCAAAAATGTACGAAAGCCGAGAGGGATCATCCGAAATACGAAATTCGAAATCAGAGATCTTCAATCCGAAATCCGAGCTCCTTGATGCAATATCTGAATTATCAAATCAGCGGCGGCGTTACTAGACGTTGACGCAACTAGCTAATGAAGTCAGGCGTATCAATCTTGGCACTAGAGGGTGTTGATCGGGGCTCGTGAACGCCCTCTAGCGCAGGTGTTATACTGGTGGTGGGTTTTTTTCACTACAGGATAAATGGAATACCAGAGCTTTGAAACTACTTTCACCAACGGATGATAGCAATACTTAAGTGAGCGCAACATTTACATACTCGATTACATATTTCATGACATTTCGGTCCCTAACGTTCATTACGGTTTTATTCGGGTGGAGGGGATTCATAAGGCCAGAGCCCTCTATTAAACACTGTGTACATTAAGTGTACACTGTTGTTCATAAATTTAGGTAAAAAAGTACTTTGGAACAATCAATCTTCACAAAATTGTATATGTGTCAAGTACAACCCTTTGCCAATAGCATAATAAAGTCTCAAAGCATTCCAATACCGTTTGCCTGAGAAAAAATGATTTCCGTAAGCCATATCAATCAAAACGTCACTGGCGCATTGATATTGCCCTGTCAAAATACTAGTTCTAAACTGACCAGTGACACAATGTGGAATTAATTCTCAATCAGTGGTCGATTCTTAAAAGATTCTTAAAAGAATCAACCACAGACTGAGAATTATTTCAACTTTGGTCCATCCCAGCCATGTATTCACCACAACTTGACATTTTAATAAGCTCTATGTGACTGCCACACTTCCGGTTGTGGATGAATACATGTCTCTGCCCATAACAGGTATTTATCTTTTTTCAATTTCAATATTGAGTTTTCTAAAGGGCTTTGTCTCCCAACAATACTGCATTTAGTTTCAATCCGATCGATGCCAGTTTGATATCGGGAACAACTTCGTAAAGAACACATTATATTTCTATAGATCAATAAAGCGATGCGTAGCCTCATTGTCTGAACCAGGGAGAAGGCTTTGATAGTATAGTGCCGCATTTCATAAAGCCTTCAACTTCCACGACTGCTCGACCTTCAATTTATGAGGCGGATTGCAGGGCCAATGGGCCATCGGGATCGGTATGTGAACACTTAATGTTATGTCGTCGGCACAAAGGTGAGTCCTCAAGAAGTACAGTGCCAAATTTCATGAAGCACAAGTACATTCGACTCCGGCGACTGCCTGACCATCCATTTATGAGGTGGATGCCTCGGCCACTGGGCCATCAAGATCTGTGTGGGAGCTCTTGCGGTTACGTCGACGGCACATAGGTAACTCCTCAAGAAGTAGAGTACCACATTTCATAAGGCATGGTGTACCTTCGACTCCAGCGACTGCTTGACCTCATTTATGAGGCGGAAACGTAGGCCACTGGGCCATCGAGATCGGTGTGGGAGCTCTGGCGGTTCCCTTGTCGCCACAAAGGTGACACCTCAGGAAGTAGAGTACCAAATTTCACAAGCACGGTGTACCTTGGACTCCAGCGACAGTTCGACCTTCCATTTTTGGGGCGGATGACTCGGCCACTGGGCCATCGGGATCGGTATGTGAGCACTTGCGTTTACAACGACGCCACATATATATACAGTAAGTTCGAATTTTATCGGTCTTGGGCCTAGTTTACGGCCAAAACCAATTTGAGGCCCACAATTGGAGAAATCAGGTAAGCAGTAGTTTCAACTTGGCCTAATCAATTTTCAACCAGGCTTGATGTCCCCGTGAGTGTGGTCTGTTTGACTCGATTATTGCCGCGATGTAATAGGTACAGGTAGGCCTATGGTAAATGCAGGCCTATGAGCTTCAGGACAGACATTTTCCAGCTGAAGATAATGCCCAATGCGAAAATGCAAAAAGATATATTGTATCTTGTGTTCATACTCTCAACTGCCATTGGTATGGACCCTGATGATGAGGATGATGAAGTTGAAAATCCTAGACTATCAAGACGTCACAACAGCTATAGTGTAACTGCAAGGTTGCACCACGTCCTCGATTGCGAACATGCGATTGAACATGGTTGGCTGCTTAATGTGGCAGAGTATGCCATACGCTTCAGGTTGGCAGTTACGTCATTGCGAAGATGGGTAGCAAATCGGGAAACGTTAATGGAGCAGGCCGAGAACAATGCTCAAAGAAGGAGGGTCAGAAGCGACCACGATGGATGGTGGCCACAAGTGGAGGAGCAGGTTCACAACCGATTGCTCGAACCACGTCTTCTTGCCCTCCCCGTCTCCAGAGGTAATCTGATCCATGCTGTCGAGCTGGAATTCCACCGCTGGTGGGATGAACTTCCAGGTGATGAAAGAGACAACTACCTTTTGAACCGACCGGAACGGTCCCTCTTTCAGTGCTCTCCAGGATGGATCAGCGATTTCATGAAACGGAAACGTATTGTATTTCGTCGCCAGACAAGAAACACGACTTTGATTCCAGCTGATGCTAATGAGCGTGTCCGCCGATTTCAAGGAAACGTGAGAAACACAGTGAGGCAACATGTCATACATGCAGTTTACAATATGAATAAAACCTTTTGTCAGTTGGACTTTCTGCCAATGTATACGGCAACTACTTCGGGACAGAGGGATGTAGACGTTAAAACTTCAAGGGGCAATTCTAAATTAGGATGCACCGTTGGGTTGACAATTGGATCTAATGGGGGAAAAATGCCAGCCCATGTTGTGTTCAGAGAACCAGGCTTCATTCGAGAAATTCGTGGACTTGAAAACATTCCTGAAAATGTCCGTGTCACTTCATCACGGTTAGGGTGGGAGAATCATGACACACTCCGACATTGGCTTGATGAAGTCTTTTTTCCATTCATTGGTGAATTTGAACCAAATACAAGGTTTTTACTCGTAGATCAGTTTAGACCTCACTTGGCTGATGGATTCTGTGCCCCTATTATAGAACTTGGTGTGCTCCTTGATAACATTCCCGTGCGGTGTACATCTATGAGTCAATCTTTGGACTTGACCATTATCCGGGCATTTAAAGCTCACGTCAGGCGCCGCTGGAAAGACTTGAAGCATGCGAATACTGCAGCCGATGGCACCTGTCCCAGAATACCCCTTACATCTGTTCTACATAACCGAGCTTGGGATGACGTCCCTCCTGAATCCACAGCACGTGCCTTTCAGGTAGCTGGACTCGTCCCGAATGAAAACGGGGAGTACAGAAATATTGCTAATGGCCTTCTTGAAGATAAAGATGCTGAGGACAATGAGATTGGTTTTGATGACCTTGAGAATAATGATCCAGGCCTTGTAACTCCACTGTTCCTATGGTCAGAAATCTGAATGTACCTTAAAAGTAATGAGAATTGATTTAGAAAAGGACATTTTCAAAACTGAATGTACTGAATTTTTCTTGATTGGAAATAAAGTGTAATTTCGGACAGGTCAGCCTTAGTTTTGGTCAGTCATCTACTGATCTAGGCCCATTCAAAGTTAAGTGATCATTCAAATCAGAATGTATCAATGCTTTCTTCAAACTCTGGCTTACTCATGTCATTTTCAAATGACATGAATTAAACATTATCCTATGACAGGACAATCTGTCCTGATCGTGTCATAATATTCCTTGCGGAACACCCCTCTTGTACCCATTACGCATACTTTAATAAGGTTTGGCCTAACTTGCGAAAAGACCGATAAAATTCGAACTGACTGTATATGTATATTTCATACAAACAGATGTACACAATCATCTCAAACCGTACAAAGATATTCGATAATTTCGTTCAAATTCCTTCTCTCATATTGTAATTCATCTCTTGATTTGATAAGATCGGCGATAAACTGCCCCCTCTGCATCACAGCATGGTCAGCAGGTTCAGCTCTTTGTCTATTCTGGATGTGGCGTAAACTTGACGCCAAAGAGGACATCCCGCCATTTAAGGTCCTTCTAATACAAAGGCTTACATACGTATTTTCAGTGTGGCTTACGGAATTTCGAAAGTTTAGAAGTTTAGAATTCTGCCCTCAATTCCGGTTTCTATATCACATTCACCAGTAATGTGGCTTATCAAACTGTTATGAGTTCTAGCAGGAATATTTAGGATTCTACGAACACACTTTCTCCAGGCTGTATAGAATCTAGCCATGAATGTGATAGACAGGTTCCACATGACAGAACCGTAGAGTGGCATGCAGTAGCGCTTAATCAGCAAATATCTTACATATGTGTTTGCATGGCCAAACTGAGCTAAAAGGCTATTTGCCCCCTATACAATTCATTGATACAGATTTCAAACCTGGCTGCATCTGCAGTCGGTCCAAACGGGATTCCTAGATGCTTTTAGCATCTACTAGCCTGAAGAACCACACCGTCAACCGTTAAATGGACGTTTCTGTCAACACCTCGTCCAAAGACAAGAAACTTACTTTTTATGGCATTTAAAGTTATCATATACCTTAAAGAAATTTTTGTTTGATACCCTTAACATGCTTTTTAAAGAGGTTATCAATGGAGCCAACAATATATAATCATCTGCATAAGCAAATGTGCCGACAAAGATATTACCAATATGACACCCTACTTCATTGTTCTTCAGTTCCACAAGTAATGCATCCGGTTATAGATTTAAAAGTATGGGTGACAAGACCCCTCCTTGCTTTAGACAATTTGAAACGCGGAACGAATTTGTTAGATGTTCATCCCATCTGACTCTGACTCGCTGACACGTATATAGGTTTGCAAGGAAACGAGCGACGAGGGGACTTAGTCCCTTCTTTAGGAGAAGCCTGACGAGCTTTACATTATGTACCCTATCGAACGCCTTAGAGTCATCTAACATTACACAAGATACAGGAGTGTTTCGAGAGTTGTAATACTTTATGGTTTCATCCACAACATAACTACAATAATACATAGTCACAGGCCTTTCTTAAATCCGAGCTGCGCATCTGAGGCTAATAGATACTTACCATGGTTTTTTAATACAATGTAGTCAACTATCTTTCCAATTATATGCTACTTAAAACTATGCCACGATAGTTTTCCGAGGAATTCAACGCTTTCCTGGCGTTCTTCGATGTGGGTATTTTACAACAGTAGTTAATCTGAAAGTCATGAGTTAACATTGCTTGTAACAAAAGAGATATATGTATTCTTAATTTTTTCGCCAGCATGCCGAAAGTGGTTTGTATACAGCGAAGGAATGCTATCTTTTTTGGCACTCTTTAAACACTTGATACCATAATTAACGTCTTCGACTGTTATGTAATGATTGGATTTACAAGCACCCGCACAGCAACTCGCTTGGATTTGCCTGTCAATGTCTGACCTTAACTCACGCATTTCAGTTTGCTCGTAAGGAACTGAGTTATATAGCTGCTGAAATTTCTTACAGAAAGAATTACCAATCTCATCCTTCCCTTTTGCATCATCAATCACATTAGTTAACCCAGAACTCTTTTCTCTTATCTTTTTAATCTCACCCCAAAATTCAGAATTCGACTTGCCAGTCAAACTTTCGGCCCGCTTATTTGCTGATATCTTATCTCTATCTTTCTTAGCAAGCCTCACAGCATAATGGTATCTTGCCCTCGTTTCCCGTCGTATGTTAGCAATGATGCCATCCCTGGGTCTGCCATTGTCCTTCCAAATATCATGCCACAATACGGCTCTTTCCCGATGTTGTGCTACGTTTCCTTCCAACCGGCAATTCCACCCTGTCTGTTATCCAAATTTCTATTCCCTCTAATAGGCAGCGTTTCACCGCTGGATTCTCAACATGACTTTACTATGTCGTCATGAAACCTTTTCTCTTGTTTGCTAACCTTGCACATGACATCCTGACATGATATCGCACCCATTGGGATGTCAATTGAATCGAGGTGGTGATCGAGAACTGCTTTGTACCGCATTAGGTCATCCTCTGTAACTTTATCCCAAGAGGTTTCAAAATTTATGGTTCGCTCGTCAGCGCTGGCATCATCAGAACCGCTTACTGGTAAATCAACATGCATTTGTAAAACTGAATGACTGGAGGGATTAATACCGCAGTGGAAGACACTATAATTTCTCATCAGCGTTAACAAGTTTTCTGAGACTAGAAAATGGTCTAACGTTGAAAGAGAACTATTTATAGGACATTCATATGTGTAATCTACATCTGCTAACTCATGATGTAGCCCACATCTCAGTGTTTCTCTCTCCATAAATTCTCTCAGCGCTATGGTATGTGTCATTCTTTCTCTTGAAAAAAAACCGTGTTAAAATCACCACCGATGATGATATACTTATTGTTGCAAACTTCTAATAGCCTAGATATTTCTTGTAACGTCCCGTGAATTCTCTCATGTTTTCTTCCCCCGGAGTGTCAGCAGTATGTCATCATCAACTTTGTCGTAATTAAGCCGCACCGCACAAAGCCTGCGCGATTCACTCTCTACAGGCGAATCCTTAGCACCAAAATTTATTTTCCAAATAATAGCACATCCCCCGTAGGGATTATCTTGAAGCAAAACTCTACCGTCCATACCAGACACACCATGCAGGCAAATACTCTGTTTCCTCACATATACCGTCTTCCTATACCACTAATACAAAATAACAGTGTCAATGCATTGGATGACGTACGCAATAGAGTTCACCACATGCGGAGCGATTTTTTTCTTTGCCCACGTGATGAATGGGCATTGTCCATTTGCTCCGCCATGAATAAAGCCCAAACACGATTGTCTGGTAATATATCCCATTCAATTCATATAAAATCCCATCGACCAATGGAAGTGGACTGCAAGTATTGGGTGTCTGTGTTCATATGTCTGCGCCACCATCTGAGCCAATCAGTCCAATCCACTAGGCCTAACCTTTGTATTAGGTATGCGAGGTACTCATCCCTTCGGGCCTGTTAAATATGGCGCCCAAAGACGGTATACGTGAGGAAACAGAGTATTACAACCTATATCACTCTGATATTTCGAGAACTGTTCTTCCCATAACCAGTGTTCTTCAACTAGCAAAAAAATCAGTGTCCGAGGTGTCTTAGGTGACTCCTCAGGAGTACAGGACCACATTTCATAAAGCACGGTGTACTTTCGACTCCGATGACTCAGTACTCGTCCTACCATTTTAATATGAGGCTGTCCCTGGGCTACTGGGTCATTGGGATCGGTATGTGAGCACTTGCGGTTATGCCGACGGCATGAAGGCTCACAGTATCATAATAGTACCTTTTCTCACTGACCTTCGAATGGAGAATTCGATTCCGACCGTCTTCCTGGCTCTAATGAGTTTTGAGAAGTACTACAACATGTTCGTCATGACACCGGGTGTGCAAAAATGGAAACAAAATTTTTGTATCAGAAATCTCAATACTTCTGCATATAGATTTTCTTTACATGCTATATTGAAGCGGGGAGTTTTATTATTCAAACGCGATAAAGCCGTTTTATCACATGCCGTAGATTCTAAGATTTTCAAATAAACTGTGCAGCAGCGCCTTTTAAACCATTCGCCTCTCGATTTCACCAACCAACAAAGAATTTCTTCAAGTCAATTGTCAATTTCAGGTAGCCTGTAATCGGTATAGTAATTTGAATATACCACGCATTTTCAGGACAATTCAAGGGGTGGCAAAATCGAATATAGATGGCAAAAGCAAAGTAGAAAGCGATGAAGTCTGGCACCTCGTGCAGAGGTTCATTATTTGGAGAGTTTGCCGTCTCTGCAGCGAGAGCATGTTTCGATACACCGTGTGCGTTCGTATGGCAGTCTCCCATTCAGTTTAGTCCTCTTCCTTTCGGCAATGTTCGCTTGTCCTAATCTATGCTCGGAAAAAACTTTGGTCAACTTTTCGGCGGATGAACGATCATCGCCAATATGTTGCTTGCAGATGGGTATTTGCCAGAGCAGTCGATTGGCTGAAACGGACCACTTGTTATAAAGCGGTTTCCTGCTGTTTGTTTCCCGCTTCACTGAAAGCCCAAATTAACAAATTCTAATAAAAGTATCCAAGATGTTACCACGATGTTTTATTTTAATTCTAGTGCAGGTAATATCAATAATGCTTGTTATAAGAATGTATTTTTTGTAAAATATCGGCACTATTTCAGGTCCACAGAAATAGTTCTGCTGCTCTCTCATGTTGAAATGCTGTTGTTTGAATGAGCCAATCAGATCTTTGATTGAATTAGGACAAGATTTTGGTTGAATAAATGCAACTTTTCTTATCATTGCGTCCAGTGGTCATGATCATGCCTTGTGTTTGATATAGTGATCTCGTACATTTTAGGCAATAACTGACAATGGTCCCAATCCAAAGCAGGTTTTACAAGAAGGTTACACATGATCGAGAAATAATTCAGCCAAGTTTTGCTGATAAAAACATGCGATCGAGGTGTCATTGCGCATTTGTTTGCTTTTTGATGCTAGGTTGCAAATCTATTAACACTCGAGAGCATACTGGCGGCCATCTTTGCCGACTGCACAGTGAGAAGGGAGCATGTTTGGAGAGGGAGGACGTAACGATTACTACAGGATGGCTTATGTATCAACTAGAGGTTAGATTAGCGTCGATTAGCACCAATTTAAGACACGGCATTCACAAACAACTTTAATCGAACGTTTCTACGCGTGGTCAAGCGTGCAATCCAGCCGTGTAATAATTTTCCCTATAAACACATGAAAAAGAACAAGTATATTTTTGAGGTCTGTGAAATAAAATACCCCTAAATTCAAAACTTCAGAAAAGGGAGTCACACGTATTTAAGTCTTTGTCCAAAAGATAACCTCGAAAAACAAAGTCTTTCTTGTACTGTGGTAACAGGAATGAAAAGTAGTGCAGCTCTAAACTACTTCTTCTTTAACAAATCCTCTTTCAGGAGAAAAGCACTGAAGCGTACAGAGTTACTGAACCAGTCGTTTTCAAACCTCCCGTATCAGCCATTTTGAGCAAATATGAAGCCAGGCTGTGTATGCCGGATGACAATTCTAATTCGATACTATTCATAAATCAAGACACCAGAGGACATGTTCCTGTTTTAAGAAATATACTTGTCTACCAACCTTACCAAAGGAATGTCTACGTACTCGTTCATAATGTGTCTGTTTCCTCTCGATTCGTTATGATGTTCAATGATATCAACAACGGGAAATTATGGCTGCTTGACTTAGTGCGCCGGAGAAGTGGACCTGAAAAGTTTGTATTTAAGCTGGTGGAGATATTAACTGGTCGCTATGACACATTGATCGTACCTCGTCATCAACCATGCTCAGCTTCGGGATCCGCGTTTTCCCAGCCGCTTCTCTTGAAAAACATCATGGCAGTAGGATGTTTTCTTAAGGGTGCCTCTAGTGAGTTGATCACCGTGTATAATGTTACGTGGATACGCGGGAAGGCGATACTCTTAAAACAAGATAGTTGGCTCGCAAAGCCTGGCCATGCCGAAATTCTTTTTGGCAATCGACCAGGTCATATATTTTGCTTTAGAAGTGGAGGTAGATTTTCCCTTCAACTATATCGTGCCTTCCCTAAACCTAAAGTAGTGTTGGAATGTTTTTCGCTTTCATTTTACTCACTTGGTGCGTATAACATCAACTATCGAGAGGAATCAACGCTTTTAATGGCATATATACACGTAAACAAAAACGTGTTTTCCAGAGTAATGTTTATCAGAGGCATATGCTATCCTCTGGCTCCTTTGAATTCTGTAATAAAGTTTAATAAGATGACCATTGTTTCGGTCAGTAATTGGCATATTGTGAATCCGAGGAAACAAAGTAAATATGGAAAAGAACGCAGAATAGTAATGCTACCTAATAGCGTTCTATTATCCCCCGTACGGACTATTAAAGATATGGGTAAAGGACAGAGCAAGGAGACAATAAAATACGCCAAACGGTTTACGCCAATTGGTTAGCAAAACGCGTCGAAAGGTTTACTGGCCATGCACAGAAATTAGTAAAACTACTCGAGTAAGATTTCCGAGGTCGGGTGATTGGTCTTTAGCCAGAAAACCCGTGAGCCAGCAGGTCGAGGAGATTACCGGGGCCAATAAGAGACCGATATTTGGTGTGATCTGCTATCTTTACAGTTTAACCAGCGTAAATCGAACTCGGTGGAAAAAATGTAGACCGAAGGTTTGTCAACGGCGAAAACCGAATTTTTAGCCATTCCGTAGATTTTAGTACGTCACAGACGCTACTAAACAGGGTGATCGAAACATAAAAACTGTGAAACAATCCAATATTTTTGATAACGGGTAAGAGAGCGAGAATCATTCTCGATGAATAAATTGGTTCCCGGAGGGGGATAGCGAAACCTCTCTATAATCAAAAATGTACGAAAGCCGAGAGGGATCATCCGAGATCCGAAATCCGAAATCCGAAATCCGAAATCTGAAATCCGAAATCCGAGCTCCGAGATGCGATATCTGAATTATCAAATCAGCGGCGGCGTTACTAGACGTTGACGCAACTAGCTAATGAAGTCAGGCGTATCGATCTTGACACTAGAGGGCGTTGATCGGGGCTCACGAACACCCTCTAGCGCAGGTGTCAGACTTCCATCTTGAAAAGTAGTGCATATCCCTACATTTTGGGAAGAATTTCTTCCATTTGTGAAGAGGTTGCGGATCACTACTCGTTCAACAGTGTGCGTGCGTGGTAAATAGGTCATTGCTATTTGGATACCTGGAGCTCTGAAAAGCATATTCAGATCGTTTTTTCGTAATAAATAATGTGCTTAGACTTGTGCATATTAAACACACGTACTTGCAGCGGCTGTAGTTGACAATTACGTAAATATACAAATAGAAATGTACACTTTTGTTTTGTATTTTCACACCCGATTCTTTTAACAGCGAGGTAAGGGGCAGGGTCCCATGATGTCAGTAAACGGTGCTAGTATCACTAAGCAACCGTTACCAATGGCGGCAAAATATGATTTACGGTCAAGTTGAAAAAGCCAAAGTCAATAATATTTGACATCTACAGTCATGTTGCTCTGGGTGAGGCCGTTTAGATTTCAGCTTCAAATATCTGATGGATGGTAGTAGCATTTATTGCCGCCGTCGAACATGTTTATAGATGTGCACTTTACTGAGGTGTTATCCGATGGATTAGTGATATTCATCTTGGCATGCCAAACAGATGAGGTCAATATTTAGAGAGATATCAATTTACCCGAAATTTATGAAACCATTGGGGTCATTCATTGCTCTTCTGATCATAAATGCCCTTTGTGATAACAGAAGGGAAACATGAAACATAGGTGTTTTATGACGCTTAACTGAATGCCTCGCGCGTGTTTTGTTAGGCTATAATTGCGTCAGAGCTGCAGTGACTCAATCAGACTGGGCTCGTCGATCTTGCTAGTCAAGAAGGAGAACGTGATCACTTCTCTCTATATAGATTTTGTGTTTACCATTTCTATATAGTTTTGTAAAGAAATTACTATATAGGTTTTGTGAAGAAATTTCTATATAGATTTTCATAGATTGATGATTCTATATAGATTCTATTTTTAAAAATTTGCCTGATGTGTAAGTATCCTTAAGAACGTTATCTTTTTCAATGAAACCCATTAACATTTTCAAATTAAGACTGAACGCTTCCGTTTGAACAACTCATCCCTGGTTGTTTAAAATAAGGTTGGTTTTTAGGCTGGCGTTAACTCGACTTGGCGTTATTTTCTTCAGTTACGCCAATTAGGCTTAACGCCAAGTAAGTTAACGCAGTCGTTAGTGACAAACTTGTTTTGAACAAGCGCGGGCCCAGCGTTCTACGCTTATTTATTTCATAAATCACTCTCTTCGGGGCGTGGATAAATTGGCAAATTGAACGGTCCGAAACTGAAAATCGGTGAAATTGGATTGATGATGACAGTCGTATTGGAATATAATATTCGGATATCAGTGATATGTTCGAGGTCTACAGCCTAACATCACAAAGCAAACACTTCATTCATTCACGATAATCCTTAGTAGTTCTTAATTTGCGCCATCGATCATGTACGCCAAAGAAAAAGCGAAATTGGCATGTTAAGTAACTCTGAGTGATTGGAACATTGGATGGGGAAAGTTGGGCCGTGCCGGAAGAGGTTCTCCCCGGTATTACTTAAGTTGAGACTTTGGCCTCAAGGGACAAATTTTGTCATGTTTGTAGTGAAAGGGAACTAATGAAAACACTGCACAAGATCTATCTGTAAAATAATAGTAATCATAAGAATAGATAATTTGATAAATCATAGTTCTGGCCAAAGGTATTTATAATAGTTGAATTCAAAAATGTGACCGGTGTGACAGCGGATATAGTCCCCCTGGAGTCATAGTCCGGTAGCATTGTATTTGACCAATTAAGCAGCATGATCTATTGTACCGCTAACCCTAACCAAAACATTTAGCAATGCGAGCTATTGTTACACGGACTATCAGCCCTAGGACTACTATCCCTTGCACACCGGATCACATTTACCAAAAGATAGTGTTGTTACCCACCGGGGTTGCACAACACTACAGTATCCTCAGGGTAGGCCTAACTTATGCCGAAGAAATCGACGAGTACAACTCTTCATGGTGTCACTAACACTAGCCGGCGGCCAAGGGCGGTGAAACATTACTATTTGTGATCATACAATTACAGTTTGGGAACAAGATGTCAGCCAAGAATAATTGGCCACGTCAAGAAACAATCAGCCAAAGGTAGCGATAACCATAAGATAGAAGCCGAATCATCTTGCAAAAGTCTTGCAATCCTGCAATTGTCAAAATTTGGAACCTAACGCTGCAGTACGTATTGCTTCCAACTACAATGTACTTAGTCTTTATTAATTCTTGCTAATAGTAACATATATCAACCGGTAATGATGTCTTATAGATATCTGTGTAACAAGATGTAAGAATTCACCAGAATTTCCCTATGTAATGTAATTAGTGGATTTACCGCGATTATCGCTGAGCGCAATTCGCAAATGCATTGACAAAATTATTACCAGAGCTTGATTACATTTCGTATGCCATCATACCCCATTGCTACCAGTTCTCCTTACAAACTAATAATTTCTGTCAGGAATAAGATGCGGCATAATTTGTCAGGGAATTTATTGGAGATGACACGACTTAGGCCGCGGGACTGCTGTCCTCACACTAAGTCTGATAAATGGCCACTGGATGAGTAAAGGAAGCGTCGGCTTATCGTTCCATTTGTGAACCCATATTAACCATATGCCTAGAGAGATTTCAAATATCCGGTGAGAACAATGTCTCAAACTAGCCAGCCCTTTTGAAAATAATATAATACACACGTGGCTGAGGAGGACATGCTCTTAAAGGGACAATAGGCATTGACAAACTTCGCCGTAACATGCCGTAGCCGGGCAAGTTAAAGTTACATTTAGCTTTCCAAAACGCCAGATGGCGCCCCTTCCAGCAAACCATTTCAAATCTCCAAAAACCTGGTACGCAGGGCCTGTTCCGAAGCATTGCTAAGACTCCCATGTACAGAATAAAACTATCATTCTCCGAGGTTACATCACTAGCGTCTGTATTGAAAACTATTGCATAGTGATGCTGAAAGGGTGGATGTCGTCCTGGGTGCCGACAAATGGTACCCAGGTTCGAGATCGACTGGACAATAAGCACCCTGGGTGCTATTACACTAGACAAACAGCACCCAGCTTCTTTTTGCCTAGCTTACGGATCTTTAGGGACGAGGACGTTTCTTGCAATCTCGTTTTATCTCGCGCCGTGGTACTTGCGGTTTAGGCCTGTCGACTCCTATGAAAGGTGTTTCGTGGGGTCGATGTTTTTAGGAATTACCCTGATAACCCCGTGACACGACAGCAGAACAATGGATAACCAATGTCTATAGGTGCAAGCGGGCCTTGTGTTCGATAACCAATGTCTATCGGTGCAAGCGGGCTTTGTTTAAAGAACAGACCATGCATTGCGCTGGACTGGAATTCTTTAAACTGCGAAGTAAGGGGCAAAATAAGGTGATGTAGTTCGCGTTTCAGACCCCAAACGATGTGGACATGCTTCGTTCGTATTCTCTGAGTGGGTGACATTTGAATAAGGCGTTATCCTAATCCGCCACCGACATCCCCAGCTATTGCCATCCGTTTATTGCCGCATTACAAACGTGGTCATTGGATATAGCAGCCCTATATATTCCTTTCATCCTAGCAAAGACAATTTGTGATACATGCGACGTGAATAACCAACAGTGAAATTAGCTTTGAGCTAACAGATCTGATATGTAGTATTGTAGTACCAAAAGGAGAAAGGAAGAACTATCTTATGTTTTTAACTTTCACGATCACATTATAGCGTGTAGTCATTTATTTAAAGATCTTGATGCGCCAAAAAATTCTACTGTCTTGAACATCGCACGATTAGTTGGAAATGGCTGGTAAGGACATAAAGCGTTACTAGTGTATGCTTTTGATTATGAATATATAAGTGCCAAATCTGCTCCTCACTTATGTCAGCGTACATCTCAGCGTGTTGGTGAAACTTCACATACGTCAGTATAAGTTACTCCTTTACGTCATAGCGTGACAACGCCATGACCAGGTCAATTGTGTAGAAATGTCACATTTGGGACTGATTTCACTGTCCCTTATGGAAAGGGTGTCCTGATTACAAAGGCGCCCGCTAAGGGAGGTTCCACTTTACATAACAGTAGCACTGGATACAAATGACTTGAAGAAGGAAGGAACATGAGTGACTTATAGTTCGTTATTCGTGACAAAAGGCAGGTTTCGTAACCCCCTACGAGCGACGAAGTACGAACGACGAAGGTCTGTCGTGTCATGAAGCCATGTGCTAATTCATTTACGCGACACTTGTAAATCATCTTCTGTACTAATGTGTACGAGAAATCGCAGAAACTTTCGAAAAAAGTCGTCAATAAAGTACATTTACATACTTCGTACTTCGCTGTCCGTAGCTCTTCGTAAGGGTTGCGAAACCTGCCTATTCACGAGAATGACGAAGTATGAAGTACGAATATATGTGGTGTCGTGGAGTCCTGTGCTAATTAATTTACTCGCCAAAACTTAGTTTTACTTAAAAGTTGTAAGAGGAATTGGAGAAATTGCCCCAAAGTATCTTCGATATAATCACGGATTTAAAGATCTGTAGAAGTATGGGATAAAATACCTTTGCACTTCACTATTTGTGGCTCTTATGAGACTTGCAAAACATGCCCATTCTCTACTATCTAATTCGATTTACGACATCAGAGCACGTAAAAAACAAGTTTTCGCTCATGTCTGTTATGCACCACGAAAGCCTGCGGGAATGGTGGGCGATACCTGCGAATACGTGTTGGGAAAAATGTAATCGCATTGTCGGCGCGCTTCCCGTTGTCTTATCAGTTTGGTGCTAGATTGGGCTGTGATTTATTAGGTTATTTCCTGCTTTGTTTCCATTGTTTTTGAAAAAAATGAGTGACAGCGTGAGGCCGGCTCGACGCAATTGCTGGTGGCTGTGATTAGTCTTCCGTCAAGGTGATACGAGGGCGCACCGGACATTGGGTGATATGAATAAAGACTAGCAAATGCTTTTATCTAAAACTTCATGTACATTTACACTAGGCCTTTCTGTATAAAATTGAAGTAAAAGCATTTGCTAGTCTTTATTCATATCACCCATTGTCTTGCCAGTCGGTGCACATAGCGCAGCGCACGCAACTGCCTTATTTTGCTGAGATTCCATAATTTTCATCGAAGTAGCCTTATCGGGTGATATGAATAAAGACTAGCAAATGCTTTTACTTCAATTTTGTACAGAAAGGCCTAGTGTAAATGTACATGGAGTTTTAGATAAAAGCATTTGCTAGTCTTTATTCATATCACCCATCATGACAGTGTTTTTCTTAGCGTTCGATCCAAAGGTACGCAGTTGAATTCAGGAATGTGACCAGATCACATTTCCCAAAAGAAATTTGTGCTGCACAACACTAGATTATCCTTGGGGTAAGCCTCATCCATGCTTTTTCACGGTGTTAACTGAGGCCGGTGTAAAAGTAAAAAGTGTCCCCCCTAGAAAAAGTGTCCGGGCCTATTGTATTCTGACAGATTATGGCATATGGTTCTATAGAGGCAATGACCGTCACTAGCTCAGCGCATAATAGAATCCTTTGTTCCCTGACATTTTATCCTAGGACATTCTAAACTTCTACACCGGTCACCTGTGACACCGGCTGCGCGAGATGTGTAACATTTCTACGTTGTATTTGTGATCACACTATACAGTTTAGTGAAAAGAGCTCAGCAAAGTACCTTTTAGCCATATCTATCTCAAAATCACTTTACCTTCTGTGAGTGATCCATTTGATATATCGCTACGTACGCCATTGTGACTTGAATGGCAAGAAACACATCACTGTCGAGTCTGTACATGTGATGCCGTCAAACTTACCATCAAACATTCGGCCAAAGGGGCCCGAGGCTTTGTCTCTAGATTTCGCTCGCCGGGCCCTCTCAGTACCGATTCCAGAAAAGACACGCCAGCTTCTCTCCTTGAGCAGCAACAGCCAGAGATATCGCCTTACACGACAAAGATGTTTGATAGACATAATTACCTCAGTTTGCGTGGCATTTGCCGCCGATGTCCTCACATGCAAAGCGGCTAATTAAGTGCCTTTGTGGGATATTAATTAGCCAATTAGTGTAAGTGACTTTCAAAGGAGAACGCTTTCTGTAGTGTTTAGATGTTTAACACGTGAAGTAAGGTTTTTGCATATTTCTGCATATTTTTTGCAGTGATGAAGTGCTAACCAATTTTCGTCAAAATAATTCCACACATATAGTTGTTATTGGAGAAATGTGTCAGGTTTTTCTTGGAGGAATTCAGATCTATCCTTGTGTCATGCACTTAAACTCCCGTGGAGGACATACGAAGTATAATTCACAACCTGATGCAGTTTAATTGTACCGGCATGCCGGTTGACATGTCTAAAAATACGACCCTAGGCGTTCCGCAAACGAGAAATTTAAATCGCTGTGTCTTGTGGTGTATATCGCTTGCGATGATAATCGCTCGTTTGCGGTGACCATGGCAGGTCGCAGTGATTTGCAAGTCGTTATCAAAGTTTGCGATTGGCTCTGTTTTATCCGCAGACGGGAGATTTTTTCTTGCATTTAGCAGCGATTATAACTTCATCTTCATCATTATAATGATCGGGTTCCTTTCGGGACGTTCTTGATCATGTGGTGATGTGTGCGTGCAGAGTAATAAAATGTTTGGTCGATTCAAGTCGCCCGCTTGCATACCACTTTTGATGGATGTCATCATTTCTGGGTGACGACGTCACACCGCTTGCGCAAATGACAATAACTGCGTATTTCAAAAAGTCACTCGATATTGCAATCTCTATTATTACGAAATATTAAAAGCAGTCAAAAGAGTCAGTTCACCTTTAGATAATTGCGTTGGCGGGATTGTTTTGTTTGTGGTGCAAAGAAAGTAAACAGGAAAAGTAGTTTTTTTGCTGAATACAGAGGATGGTGTTAAATCATTGCGTGGGCGGACAACGCTGATTTGATATTCTAGCTTCTTCGGCTCGTGCGATAAGGTTTACATATTTTTTTTAATCACCGTATGAACAATTAAACACAATCTCATACCTCAAGTGAGATTCCGTCAATGATTGACAGAGACGCGCCACATGACCTTGTGGTATTTGCAATGCTGCCCGCTCTAGTCGGTCGATATTTCGTCTTGTCTTCCGGCAGGGTCACAGTTGTCGGATCTTAATAGCTTCGCCACCTCTCTGCTGCTTATGATCAACATCTGCCTCCGCCCGAAGAAACTGTCGGGTGAAATTTTCAAAAAGAAACGACGGCATGACAAGTCGAAGACGCACCGAAACGCTGGTGTTGCGGGCACTTAGGAATGTAGCAGGGTGGTTGTTTGAGTTCGACGTGGCGCCGCTGGCGATCGCGGAAGGAATCAAAAGACGAATTATAAAATGTGCAATGTTTCATCTTTAACAAAGACTTTTGGTAAGAGATAATATAGATATCAAATCACAAAATCGAACGCCTTTTCGTTATCAAGCACTTTTCTTTTTTGTGCAAAATCTTGATGGAAATACATGTACTTGATGTAGAAGAGGAGGTGATTGGGCAGCCAACAGCTGGGTAATATTGCCCTTGATAATACCAATGGTCCTTTAAGGTAAAGTGGCACGATTATATCCCCAACAGTGTACAAAATGTCGCACCGCGTTGAACTCGGCTGCCGCTGATCTATCCATCATACATATTTAAACAACTTGCAGAAAAAAACATCCGATAAAGAGTTTCCAGCAGCGTATTGTGTTTATCGCGAAAAAAGCGCTTTCGTTTACGAAAGATCACCCGACGTGGAACAAAGCAGTCGCAATATTGTTTTGTTGTTTTTTGGTGCTGATTTTCTTCCACTGACATCGCTAACGATTTCAGTTTTTTCCTTAGGTTGTTCTTGGTTTTCTTTTCTTTTCTGAGATAGAAATCCGCATGAATAACTCAATAACCGATTCCACTGGAACGTATCCCGCTGCAGTTGCCGCAGCGCACTGCCCGAGGTTTATTGTGAGCGGAACCATAGTTCATAAATTTTACAAAAAAATGGCTGACATTATCGACGTTGATTTGCCCTCACTTCGCAGTTAAAATACTTTTCAGGTCAAGGATAAAACAAGATCTATCCTTCAGGCTTTACATTTGCGTCGATTTCGGGTCGCAGTTCTTAGGTCGGCGAAACTAAAGTTTACTCTAAACTGGCATTATATGAAAATTTATTATTTTTATCCGATGATACCCCTCCAACACTGTAATGGGACGGCCTTGTTTCTATTGTGTGACAAAGGTAAAACAATACCTTTACCCATCGTCTTACATAGCTGACACCGCGAGAGAGTGTTACCTCGTCAGCATTTGGTTAGGCCTACCCAAAGGGTAATCTAGTGATGTGCAACAACACCATCTCTTGGTAAATGTGATCTGGTCACATTGCTGAGTTCAACGAAGTAGCGTTGGCCAGAACGACGAGAAAAACACTTCAGGCGTTCTTCAACCTGACCACGTGACGCTATTGATTCTGGCGCGTGGATAACGATAGTAGCTATGATTGCATATCTGTTCGGATCGCAGCAAGACATCTCCGTTAGTTGTGCGGTTCCTTTTAAATAGTCTGAGAGTTTTGTTTCGGGCAAACATTTGCAATTGTAGCAGTGTCGCATTAATTTGGATACACACGACGGACGGTACACTCACCGATTTTGGACTAGCATATGATTTCATCCTTTGTTTTCTTGAGAACATTCTTGCGGGTGGATTTTGTGACTTTTTGGAGATAAAACTCGTCACTTTCTTGGGAATCAGTTTCACGCACAACGAAGGAGGTAAGACGATAGTCATTTATTCTGATACAAATCTGACGTGCCTTCGACTTGGGCTCGGGGTAGTCAGTGGTGAGAAGGGGAATGGGTTGGGGAGGTGGGGGAGGGGGTCTGAGAACCCTGTCAGCATTAAAATGATTAGTGCTGTTGAGGTTTTTGTGGTAATCGTGGTTGTACTGTTGTTGAATACCCGTGAAGTCGTCTAATGGAACATTTACGCCTCCCGCCCGCAGCGTTTTTATCGTTCATATGACGTTCACAACATGTGAGCAAGCAAAAGTCAATAGCGAATTTCAGCAAAGAAAAAAATGTCTCCCGTTTGACTTATCCGTATCGATTTTACGTATGATAAACGAAATTTGTGTAGCGGTCATACGTAAAACCGATACGGATACGGATACGAGCGTGAAATTCACCCCTGCTGAAACTCCCTAATTCAAATGCTTACGTGTGAAGCAAAAACCGTTGGCAGTGACAAATGACAATGTGCCAATTCTAACAAAGCATGTTCATATAGTAATACCATTAGTCCCCGTGTGGTGGCGTATTGGCAACACGGGGACTAAATTAAAACCACATTTTCTTCGTTATCCGCCACAGGATTTTGTCGTGGCGTGATCATTCCTCGGAAAATCAAATGCCACATGTCACTTGTGACAAGCAAGTTCGTGACTGACTGGAAACGTGAGGCTTAAAAACTTGACATAGCAGGGAAGGAAGGTGAACGGGACATCGTGAATCCTATGTAACCCGCTCTTTGGGAGATTGGCGTGAAATCTGAGGGCTTAACTGAAGATATAACGCCTAATAACGCCTAATAACGCCTAATTAAGTTAACATTAGTGTTAATTGCAAAACTTGTTTCAAACGGGTCCAATGTAGTTTATTATTATCATGATGCATCAACTAATTAGCTAACCCGTAAATAACTACTTTTTTAGTGTTTCCGGATGCGGTGGATAAATTTTTACTTCTGAATCAACTTATTGCGCTATCAATGACTGATTTGTTTGGCTAATTAGTGCATAACATAAATCTGATTACGGTTTTTTACTCTGTGATCCAGAAGCTCTAATATCGTATCGTTTATGAAAATAAGTAGTAATGGTATTTAGACAGGCCTCAGCGCCCACTGAGGTATTTTAAGTTCCTAATCTATGCTTGATTTCAATAAAAATAATGTTTTCTCTTTACTTATCTCAGATCACTGAACTCTTTATATGTTATCGTTAGCCTCATAGCATAATTGCCTAAGTCATATTTTGGCCAAATTGTGAAAATGTTATGTCTATGTCACTTTTCCGTGTTATTCAAGCATTGTTTACTTATTTAATGGTTTTAAAAATGTTGAGACATCTGTTATAAGTTTTTGTTAAAGTTCGAATAAAAATTTCCTGAGCGTTATCTAAAAAAATGGTTCTTTAATTTTTCTCAAAACCTTCAAAATTGATATGAGTTAGGCAATTATGCTATGAGGCTAACGATATGATAGAAATGAAGGTTTTAAAAATGATTTAAATATTCCAAAAAAATCAGATAGAAATTGGTAAAAAACATATATTTATCTATTTTTGCAGAAAAAATTGTTTTAACTTTTTCGACATGAAATTTATATTGGACCTACCCAACATAAAATTTACACCCGCCCAACTTAAGTCATTTACAGGAATTTTAAGTTGGGTGCCCAGCATACAATCTAATATTTTATGCTGGAAACAGCAGTTCCCTGTGTAGGAGTCGATCGCCTGACGAGGTGGGGTGGGCGGGGGTAGCGGGCTTGGGAGGGTTGACATTGACCGCTGCATCAATGGAACAAGCTTTTCAGATATGAACTATCTGTGACCAATTCTTCATTTTTTTGGCAGTTTTCCCCATTGGATCGCCATTTTTTGGATTATTCGCTAAAGAAACAGGTAGGAACATTTTCCTTTGAATTCTTATTTCAGGAAAGAGTCACCGAAAATGAGCATGGCTCTTTATAGGCGGGCGATAGCAACTGTGTCTTGTCTGAAATGTCGCTTTGAAAGACTACGCCGTTTGTCGTACGGAGATTCTATTCATATTTCGCCTATATTTCTGGGTTTTTTACGGTTTTCAGTGTTTCGACCAACCTTCTATGTATCATAGGACGACATTGTTTATCACGCTGTCTCAACTTGTAAAAAGGCTTTATACTATAGTCAATCAAAAATGCAAAAAATTGTCATTTGATGCCGAAATAGCCCACATATTTTCCATTATTTGTTTGCGCTGGAGCTACCGGATTTCACGGCCCGAACCACGGTATATCCGCTTTCGAGATCTGACCTGCTCTTAAACTGATACACAAAAACTTGTCACTCTCGGTGAATTGGTTCTCGGAAGGAGATAACGACATCTCACCACACTGTCTAGCACGATATTGTTATTCGAGGTCTGTTCTCTTCACACCAAACGCCGAGTTGAAGAACAGTGAACGCGATCGCGGGATGTTTGACTTGTTGAATAATTCATTCAGCGTTCGAGAACAGAGAGCCGAATTATTCATATATATATAAATGTATCTATGCTGTCTACTTCGATTCCCTTTTTTTCTAAAAGGTAATTTAGATAACCATAATGCTGTTATTTCTGTTTAACAGAATTAGTTGGAAAGTGACACAGCAGTAACTTTTTCCAGAATAACGTCTGTGAATTATTCCGCCGAGAGGTTTTTCCGTAACACGATTTGACAGTTAGCATATCTCAGGGATTAGTATTTTGTTGACGTTCAAAGTGAGATTCGCTATACTTAGCAGTTTGATCGCTAATTGGATTATGCGCCCACGTGAGCAGACGCTAAGTGTTTCATTTGCGCAGTTGATGTGATAATTTAGTGTCTTTTAGATGGTAAGGTTATCATTATAATTCACCGTGGAGCCGCTTTCTGTGCCCGCCGGTTGCCCCCGCTGCGGGGATGGGATCGTGGACTCTCTGGTCGCCTCCTAGGTAGCGGGCTCAACAGGGCTGGCTCAGTTGAACACCGGCTCCAGCGTGAAACGTTTGACATGGGATGTTGTATTATGTGTGAATTTATGTAATATATCCCTTGCGGAGTTAACAATGAATAAATGAATAAAATCATACGCCTGCGTGAAGAGATGGCAGTGGCTTGGCGGTTAATGAGATTGTTTGGTGTCTTTGAATAGGCTAATACACTTGCCAAAACACATTACCTGCACACACCCATGTCAACGGACTCCGGTGATAGGGCAGTTGATGTGACAGGCTTCTGTCTTTTAGCTGATAAGACTATAGGGTAGAATGGGGTAATTGTAGCCCCGGTCTATTTGTAGCCCCTGCATTGTTTGATGCATGAGGATATCAATCAGTATTGCAGGGGCTACAATTAAACCGGGGCTACAATTACCCCATTCCACCTTATACTCTTTTCAAAAGCTTGACCAAAGATGTATGTCACGATCCACTAGATTTATTCTTCTGTTCTGTTAAACACATTCTACAGATTATTTCCGTGGTCTTCACTTCCTGAAACGTTTACTGACGCGACCAAAATGATACCATCGATTTATTATTCGATTCGAAACCCGGGTTCGCATGCGCAGTGCTTTAATATGACGTCATGGATGTTTGTTGGAGGTTGAATGTAAAATAATATTGGCCATGATTGTGCAACCCCATTCTCCTCGGGAACTCGGTAGAGTGTCTAGAGGTAGCCATAGACTGAAAAAAAGATATCGACGATGGCGAGAAATACCCTGTCAGAGGTCAACTTCACCTTTCATTCATGGAAGCCACACACCAATCTCACAGATAATTTTAAAAACATCAAAGCGATAAAAGTAGAAAGTTCGAGTTTCTTATCGTTATGTCGCTAACATGTTAATTAAACTTGCTCCCGTCGGGATTTACGGGTGAAAGTCTGATTTAAAGTATTTAAATAATTCCGTGGGCTTCGATATATCATGCTTTGGTAGATTAGTTGAGGAAATAGAGTGATAGAGTGTGGTATTGGAAACCTCACAGCCTAGTGTTAGCCTAGTGTTTAACACTGCTGGCTGCCATTCAAAAGGGCCTGGCTTAAATCCTGGGGAGAACCCGGGATTGTGTAACTGATTAATCGGTATTCTATAATCATGCTGTGGTACGGATTAGTTGAGGAGATGGAGTGAAACCTTAAATACAACTACAAGGAGTTTGGTGTTGGGAAGCATCATAGCCTAGTGTTCAACACTCCTGACTACCATGCAAAAGGGCCAGGGTTTAATACTGGGAAAAACCGAGGATTGCATTACTGATGAATCGGCGTTCTATATATCATGCTCTGGAAGATTTGTTGAGAGGATCGAGTAAAGCTGCGAATACATGGAGTTTGGTTTTGGGAGGAAGCCTCCTGGCTTAGTGGTGAACACACCTGGCTCAACGCAATAGAGCCCGAGTTCATTCCCGGGAAAAAAAACACCTTATGCCCGTGAACGTGATTAAGTGGCGCTTCTTTCAAAGAACTAAACTCCCTCGCTCTTCTGTCATCCGTACGAGACTTAAAACTGATGTTCCTTCTGGTGTCTATGCCAAACCAAGCAAAAAACACCGAGTAAAGAATAAATTTTTGCGATTGACTTAACCTCTTGCCAAAGACGCAGCCACTCAAGGTCAGTTAACCATTTGCGCCTCCGTCTAGCCGAAGCCGGAGTCAATAGATCAGTTAACCCAATAGGTGCCTAACCATAGGGGCACGTAAAAACGCCATTTACGCCTTGGAGGAGAAAAATCTCTTGGAGAATATCATCTTCAACGTAATAGGGCCCGGGTTCAAACCCTAAATCAATACACCTATTTGCGCCTAACCGTAGGGGCAAGTAAAAACGTCCTTTTCGCCTTGGAGGAGATGATAAGCCTCTTGGAGTGTAACACATCCAATGGCCGTCGAATCATATCCCCTAAATGGAGCATGACTGTTTAAAGGGGATATCACAAGACTAACGTGTCCGCCTACATTTTACATTTCCTCCGGCGGTAAAAAGAACCTTCTCATTTCCTGTTTTCAAGTCTGGCGCAGATCAGTAGGTTAGACACAGCCTGATGAACATGTGGACTATCAAGCTCGCAATATAGGCCTCCAATCAGAAACTCGCGTACGACTTGACGATGCATCACTACTTCGATACCGACTGAAACGCGGTAAGGGCATTGGCATTGTATTGGTCGGACGAAATTCGTTTTCGCAAGCACAACTGTCATGTACGCGTTTCATCGCTACTTGATAGTTCCAAATGTCCACTAATGTAACCGCCAATCCCCTACACAAGTGTAGACAGACGTCCGTGAGTGTAATATTACTACTGCGTGAATAATTTAAGGAACAGGTTGATCGTGTCCCGGTGCAATCAAGCTCGGTCGCAAAAGTTATTACCCTATTATCTCCACGCTGACTGTGATTAATTTTGGTGCGGGTTACTGACGCGGGATAAGCAGAAGCACGGATAACATGCGTGCTCTGTCGGGGACTCCCTGAGGACATGTCCTAGGGACTGATTCCACAGCGAGAAACCACGCTGTTTACCACTGCGGTGAAATATCCAATGCGATGATAGCAAACTCGAGCGGCAAACCGCCGCAGTTTAGTCACCCATGTTAAGCATGACGGTATATGCCGATGTCACCTTGTTTGCGACGGGAGGCGAAGAGACACAAAATGCAGTTCACTATAATCCGAGTGTATTAAACTTGATATTAAATGGACATTTCAGAGTAAATTATTTCCCTTTGATCAGTATTTAGAGTTTTCGTGTTAAGATGAAGTTACCCGCCTACGCAAGTTGCAGCAAAGTCTAGAGTAAAAGTACTGATTCAGTTAGTCGCTGTGTGGCGTATTCCATAAGGGGACCAATTCAAGACTACATTACTACTTTATTTTCATTATCCACGACAGGCTTTTGTCGTGTCACGAACTTTCCTCGGAAGGATGATTATATATGTTGTATCTGACCAAATAAAATACCAATTGTTATGTGTTTCATATGGGTTGTCAGTTGATAGTTTTTGTACACCTACAGATCTAATTGAACAATTCCGTCGTGGCTACAAACGACGCCCAACTCATTTATTAATCTCGTTTTATAGTCATCTCATTCATTAATCTAGTTTAGAGTCACCTCAGCATCACAAACTTGCTTAATGACCACCAAGCATCATCATGTCGGGGTGATCAGTATCTTGGCCACTGAACTTATAGGGCAACGTCCTGGCATCGCAATGAGGATGCCAACCGCCAGACACAACACCATAATTGATTTTTAAAGTTTTTTGGCAGTTAATTTGTCAATGTTTGATCGCGTCGCATCAATTACTGCGTGCGGCTGTGAATCTTAAATTTGGATATGATATTCCGGACAGCCTGGCGAGTAACTCGTTAAATTAAAACTGGTAGTTTTCTAAGGAAATGTTTAGATAATCGGACAAGTTGGAGAGACGTTGATATTTCGACCCCGTTTCAACTGACTGGCAGAAAAATAGTTTCTTTATATCTGTACTTGTAACAGCAAATATACTTTCAATACCTCTCCAAATATAGACTTGTCATTTAAAACATCCCCGCGTCTAATTGATAGCGCTGGATCCACCAACCTATGAATTTTGAACGGTGGTCTTGTCTCGCCATTCAAACTTTGCGCTTCGTATCAGCAGCGCCTTGACCTTTTTTCAGGATTTGATTGCGTTTCCATCGTCTAATGAGGAACCTGCACAACAAAACCTGCCAATAGGGGGCCCTGCAGGCAAGTGGACCATGGTTGTAATGAGAAAGCCATCTCGGGTCAATGATTATTGAATATTTCATCCCTGAATTTACTCTACATCGGGAAATAGCACCAAAAAATGTTGTTTTATTGGTCCTTAATTCTATTTTGATTAGTTTTAGGGAGAAAATCAACAAAACTTAATTTTAATGGAAAATGCACTGGAAGTGTACCTTTTATTACTGGTGCTGCCATCTGGATTTTTAGTTCTGCAGATTCCTCATTGTCTTCAGTCAATACGATATTAGTCATAGCGCGCTGTCGTCTTGTAGGTTTCCTTCAGTAGTGGTTTAAGGAATCTTAACTGGGGGAATCGGTTATTTCGCCAGAACCGCTCAGTTGGAGCTAAAATGTAGACCAACAGTCTTCCCGAATAACCTCAGAATAACATATTCGCTGAATGAGCAACAAGCGCCATCGTGTCCGGGTTGACTGCATGGTGATCACTATGACCACTCCACAAAATTAGTCCACTTCCTGCATCTCGATGAGGAGACTGGCGAACCTGTCGTATGAGGCGTTGTATAAGTAGAGTTGTCATTCCTAATGAGCACTACTTAGCCAATTTCTTAATTGATCCGATTACAAAGAGTTTCTGGTAAAACGCACCAAAATCTGGTCATTGGCATACAAATAGTGACTTAAGGGGACAACTTGGGTATGAGATATGTTGTTTTTTCATACAAAAATGCTTCCAGTAGGACCGTGACTGCTCCAAACACAATAATTGAAAAAATCATGGCACTGCAATAAACAATGCACTAGGAGTGGGTGTTACCATAAGCAAGCCAGAAATTCACAAGTCTGCCTTGCAACACGACTGGGGAAAATCCTTGTTAAAAATCAGCATGATGGTGATACTACGAGCGGCGGCGCATGGTGGCAACAGGGGGTATTATCCTCCTGGCCAGATGCCATGCCCAAGTTGTCCCTTTAATGTTAGTTTCTCTCGTAGCATAATGTAAGAGAAAAGATGGTATGACAGCTGCTAGCGGAGACAAGTCTTGAGAAAGTCCAACTGAGGGTCAGCCGTACTCATACTCCGGATCGATCGAGATCGGGTTTTGTTCCGTGTAAATAGCCCATTTAACTGCTCTGCGAATCGAATTAAGAATCAAAGAGAAATTTCCTGTCATAGTAGGATAAACAAATTGTAGATTTCCTTTTACAAACAGCTCGATATGTTAAGTACACGAATAGCGGCATTATTCCAATAATGAATCGATATACATATAATGTTGTATAAACGCCATCGGATAAGTTCTACCCAAGATGGAAATCTGCTGACGTCACGGCTAATTTGTAAACATGATGCGCGCGCACTCTCGTATCTCTTCAACATGGTTTTCATGAAGAAAGGTTGCGACAAACCATCGTCCTGTTGAGATTTCTCTCGATAATATATTGATGCTTAATCGATGATGTAGGACTGTTATCGTGACAAAATCTATTCAAGTTTTTTTCTAAAATATCATGCAAGTCACGAGATAGGGGAGAAAATCTTCTCGTATCCAAGTGAAACTAACAACGATCGTGGAAGTTGACATTATTACGTCACGTCATCTCCTCTGTTGAGATACGAGTATGCGCGCGTAGCCAACGGTAATGACGTCAAAATGACGTCATTTTGTAAACAAAGATATCCATCTATACACTCACACAGTGAAGAAGGATATCTGATGACGCCGGGAAAATTTGTAAACATCCTGCGCGCGCAGTCTAGTATTTCTTCAACATTGTTTCCATCAAGTTAAGCTGCGAGAAACCGATCTTCTGTTGATATTTCTCTCGATTCATAATAATGCTGTACCGATAAATGTCATCATCATCATCATCGTCAATATTAGTCGAAGGTAAATCCTGTTGACTTTATTTTACGGCATATAATCTCACAGTATGTACAATTGTTCTTGTCCCAAAATCGTATTCAGGTTTTATTCTAAAATATCTTTCAGCTCATGAGATAGGCAAGAAAAAATGATCGTATCCAAGTGAATCCAACAAAGATCCTGCGACGTTGATATTGTTACTTCATCCTCTGTTGAACGTCTATTATGACGTCACGCATTATTATGACGTCACGTTTATGATGTGTAAACAAAGATATCTATCGATAGCGACAATCTCAAAAAAATCATTGCCAAAAGTTGTTTTTTTTCGTATTGGGTTTTCAAATTTAGTAGTCTCAATATCACCTAAATCACGTCGTTTTATGGAAATGTCGTTTGTCGCAAAACTCGTTTCAACTTGTCACCAAAAGTTTGTATATATGTTTTTTATCTTTAGACTGTCACCAAAGTATCGTAAATACAAGACCCAGACGCCCAACTGTGATTCATCAGCCGCATTTGACACTAGCATACTCCCATTTCAATTCAAACTTCTGCGAAATAACAAAATTTGGACGCGGTAGAATTTTTTTTTTGTCGCAAATTACATCGCCCGCCATCTTATCGCAAAACCACGTGACTTTCCCGAAGAACTACTCAGCGATCGGGTTAGTTCGGCCGAGCGCCACATGACCAATGTCACTTCACACGGATGAACGACCACACCGGCACTACGCTAAAAATAGGATAGATACATGTAGTTGACGATTGTAGTCATGCGTCACTCCACTCACATCAAAACCTAACCTTATTTACCCGACAAGGAAGCTCAATCTTACTGACTGCTCTCTTGCCGAAGAAACCCTACAGACCAATAATCTGCGTCAGGGCCGCGACGTCGGGTAATTCCTTTGTTCTGTGGATACGATTGCCCTTGTAACAGACTAATATCATCATAATAGAGCGAATACGATTATTAAATTGGCGATTTGCCCTTTGTAACTCATTAGTAATTCGAAAACACTGGGTTCTCTTCCCACGAAACTGGACAATTTGATAAGGATAATTTTCTTTGTCTTTCCGAGTTTGTTATGTTTCTCCATTAGACATGGCCATGATGCTCAGCCAGCCTGGTAAAACCAGGCGCCACCCTGCGAGAACTGGTCGATCGCTGCGGTTACAAAAACGTACCTACCATCCAGCTTTGCGTCAGGAAAAGACCCTCTAAAGACATCGTCAGCGGGTTCTTCAGCACCAGGCAGACAAAGGATTTTTATCGCTGCAACCTGCAACGAACGTAGCCTTAACCACAATATGACAGTTAATTGCGACTAATTAGCCAATCCGACACCGCTTTCAAAGTCACCTTGGGAAATTGTTCCTCCCAAACAAGTGTGAACGTCAAAGGAGAAGTGAATTCTTTACAACAGTTATTTCTTTATGGTATACACAAGACCAGGTAAAAAGTTTGAAACAAAATGTTTCTTGTCCGAATTCTTTCTAAAAATTGGGATGGAGGGGATGGAGCACGCTTTTTATTTATTATTAATAGTAGCCGTCAGACTCAGTGTCCGTCTTATCAAGGGTAATCAGGGCAAATCTTGATAAAACTATCGACCTCCACGAAACAGCATTCATGTAGGTCAATATGAATAAACCGGCAAGGACAAATATCAAAAGTAAAGTTTTTATCCATTGGTGTAGAAGTAGAAATATCCTCCTGGAAAAGGTGTCCGGTCCTATTGTTTTGTGACGGATTATGGTATACGGTTCTACACAGGCCATGATTACCAAAACTCATAGATGAAAGCGAATAACAGAGTCCTTTGTTTCCTGGACATTCTGTCCGACGAAAATTTAAACTTTTACACCGACTAAAATTTAAACTGTCCCTGGGAAAAACGAATTCTGTTATGCACTTATAATCTCTAAGCTATTGGCGGTCATCGCCTTGATAGACCATATAACCCGTCAGAGTACAATACAGGACCGGACACTCTTTCTAGGGGGGCCTTTTTTACGTCTACACCAGTCATAAATCACTCAGCATGCGACCATATACTCATTATAGGAACCCTGTGGAGGATGTCGCCCGTAAGAAAAATATTTCACCCCAGAGAGAATGCATGGGACATTAATGTCACTATAAATCTCTGAGATCGTATTTGAAAGTGCCAGTTGCAGAAAAGCTCATCAATACTTGGTATTATCAAGGATATATTTGAAAAGCAGATTTCACTAGCAGAAGAACGAGTGATTAATTTCAACTCTGATATCTTACTGCAGGATTTCATTTATTTATTTGTTTATCAAAGTAGCTCTCACTGCCACGACAAACCCTGTTAAAGAGGACCTAACGCGATGCAGACAGCGGAACACGCTTGAAACCAGCGTTGATTGAAATCAAGAGAACATGACATACACTTCTTATATTCCTCTTGATAAAATGCTATCTAACAATTACTACGGACGGTTTCATGCCGGTGTAGCAGATGAAAATATCCCCTGGATAAAAGTAGAGAGGAACCGGCACTGGCTAAAGGAGACGACCCTGACCACACAGCTCTGGGGCTCTGTGGTGGAACTCTCGAAGTCAATCTCACGACAATCTGCCCAATGTGAATGTGGAACTGGAGGTCAGACTCCAGCTCATGTGGCTTAAGATCTGCTCTCTAGGAACCGGCACTGGCCAAAGGACACAACCCTGACCACAAAGCTCTGTGGCTCTGCGATTGATCTCTCTACGACAGCCGACTTCATTACCGAAAACGGTCCGACTGTTTAGCGCGCATCTAAAAGAAATCCAAACACAGAAGAAGTCCCCCAGGATAAAGTGTCTGACCCTATTGTATTCTGACGTATTGTGATATATGGTTCTGTATAGATACCATGAGAATCATTCCCTCAGAGGGTAAAAACCCATTATAGAATATTTAGTCCCATGGATATTCTATTCGAGGACATTTCTAACTTTTAATAGACTCCCCTGCCTGAGTTTTCTCTCGACTCTCCCAGCGGCTAATACAAGAACTAGATTCTCCTGATTCTGAAGATTCAGATGATTTCAAATAAACCTCTAAATTAAAACACGTCATGCAATAATTCTCGCATGTTATATCCTTCAATTATCTCACGGAATGCATGCAAGGCGAGCACAAAGTGCAGCTGATCGCCAAAAAAAACGGATTCGTTCCCATGTTTTCAATTTAATCTCGATTCGCATAACATGGTTCTAATAAACTCCATTGATTGAACAAGCGAGCAAAACGTTTCTTTTTTCTCTTTCGGAATGAAGCTTTACGTACGGAGTAAGAAATTCAGACAAGTTCCGCAACCCTTACGAAGAGTACGTCGACGAAGTACGAAGCATTAGAATAGGGACCTTTCGCTACGCCGTTCCGCCGAGAAATCGATCGAGAACAATCGTGTGTTGCGTACGACGTCATCGATTGATGAGTAGCTTTGCCCGTTCCCGTTCTGGATTCCGTGAATGAGGCCTGTTTTTCTCGGCGTCTGTTCACAGTGGTTCAAGAAGAAAAATGACGAATTTGTGGGATTCTATTGCGGTAAGGCACCAGAAGTAGTATGTTAAGTAATTACGCATCGGTTTTGGCAAACAACTACAGGACGGGTTCAAAGAACCTGGACGAGGTGACGAATTTCATCCTTTTCGAACCTGAATTTGTCGTAGCTTTGTGCATCGGAGAGTCTATCTGGATCGAAACGCGGCCAGTTCGGATCAAACGTACTTCCCTTGCCTCCTAAGACTTCATTTACGATATAAAATGCCATAAATTCATCATCTTCAATTGCAAAAATTTGCAAGGCGTCTTAAGTTTGCCGCCATTTTGACGATCTCCATAGAAACCAAACTGTTTATCGGTGACGGCCATGCGGAACGCGTTTCAGTGTTTCCGGGAACGGGATCGGGAACGAGAAACGTTCTCGGTGTAGCGGTTCTCGGAACGGCGTAGCGAAAGGTCTCTAATGTCTTTTATCGGCGACTTCTTCGAACAAAATCACCGATTCTTTGTACAACTGAGTATAAGAAATGATCTACGAGTGTTCTGTAAATGAATGAGGCCGGGACAAGTTGGTACGATTATCTCGCCGTTCTGATAGGCGCTGCGAAACGGGAGAAAGGATGGATTGCAAATGCGCATGCGCCATATTAAGCCCTAGTAACTGACTTCTTACACATCGTTTCCCGCCGCTTGAGGACACAATAGCTGGAAGTAATGTTGCCAACCCAGTGCAAATACTGAGAGACGTCCGTGATGTACCATCGTGACATAACCAGTGGTTTTCAATACACTCCACCATATTTTTTATTTTGTATATGACGTAGGAGTAAAAATGCCTGATCTTAGGATGGTAATGGAGGGATGTGTGCTCATAATGAGAACAACAAGGAATTTATATAACAAAACGAGGGCAAACACGCCTCTTCAAGTTTATATTCTTACGATAATGGCTCCCTAATGCATATCTGACATTAAGTAAATGGATAGGTTTGATGTATGCCTCTTTAGCCTATTTTTCAAATCTATTTCATTCATGAATGTTACCACGATGCAGACACGGAACTCCCTCAGTGATGCCATTATTATTTGATTGAAGAATTGATATGATACGTGCATTCATTAATTGTTTGAAAGGGGTATGATTACTGGTCGTCTAGGAAAATAAAAGTGCAATTTTACACAATGCCGTAGTGCAGTAAGCATGCATATGAATTTGCTAAAAAATTGTAAAAATGTTAGGGGCCTATATATTTTCTGTCTTCACAACGACAGTGCTGAAATTTATCAATCTTGACACTAGAGGCGCTGATTTCGTTCCTTAAAACGCCTCTAGTGCTAGTAAGTTGCATCTTGAAAAGGAGTACCGCGGAGCGTAGAAAAGGGAATGCCCGCGAAAATGATTGCTGCCCTACGCGGCATTTATAGTTCTCCATAATTATATAAAATCACATGAAAATACACCAAAAAGTGTCCGGTTTTATTTACAAAGGTCATGATACTTTGTTTTCTAATGATAGAATAATCCGTTTTATGAAGAAGCTGACACTTATTGGGCCTCAATAAGACTTGAAGTTTCTGCTTTTTGATTAAGTCGAGTGCATTATGTTCAATTCTCAGTGGGGCAATTGGCAACTTGTTGCTCTCCCTCCAACTTATGGGATTGTCTGCCCCGTAATGATGGTAGGAATCGATAATTGCAATCCACCGGACGTGTGTAGATTCACTCCGTCATGAAATTATTACCAAGTGCAGTTTGAAGGCTCACACACTGTGTTTACTTCGGTGGTCGTTTCCATGAAAATGCCACACGCCACTGCCGCGCCGGCACAAGAGAACACTCGCTGTTCTTGGCAGATGTCCGATGATTGAAATAAATAAACCTACCATGTTGTATTTGCATATGATAAACTGAGTCTACACATACGGTAAATTGTCATGCAGCGATCGGGAAATTGGTACACACACCGATTGTGTACAGGTTGCGCGTGAGCATGCATGAATGTGGCATGCATTGCCTGACTATTAGTGTCGTCTGGTGTAAGAAATGGTAACGGTTAATAGATTTAGTTCGACCGATAGTAAATACATATGATCGAACGGCGTACCTCTTTAATGTGATGATGACATTTCGACCTCGATAAATCGAAACAAACAAAGCATACTTCGGATAGAATGAGGAAGTTTGCTCTCCTTGTGATTCATTATGTACTTAATTATGTAATTAATGACAATGATAGCTGTCTGGGATGACGGGATTAGGTGCTTCTTCGTCTCGACTATACTGTCTTCCAAATAAATTTTGTTTCGAAAGACTCTGCTGTACCGTAACAACTAGAGCTGTTGTTCCGCCAGCGCTTCTCGTAAACAGCTAATTATTGCAGTGCTAAATCAAATTCTATTGCTGTCAGTGTCATTGTTAATTAACAGATACAGGAGTTATTGTGAAGCCTCTCCGCCTTTGCATCCATTACGCCCACATATATGGTGACATTTTTTGCGCGAGCAGTTGTATTACGCTTCAAGCTGTTCCCTATATAAATGGGTACACCGTTCATAATTAATGGTGGTCCAGGTAAATAGAAATGCAGTTAAACACAATGCCGTAGTGCAGTTATCATACATACGAATTTGCTGAAACTTTGTATTTATAGTATTTTGTATATCTGTCTACTCAACGGCAACGTTGAAATTTATATTCTGTACGTAATAACACAATTTGAAGTTTTCAAAATCAATTTCAAATATTTAGCAAGCGACGTAGGCCTTTAAGCACGGTATGATGCTAGTGGATTTTAATACTCTCAACTACCGACACCAAGTAGAATTTTAAGAACGCAATTGAACCAATTGCAAAAACGTGTTATTTCGTTTATTTCAGTTCTGCTACACCTCTTCGCGATTACGACGAATACCTTTTAAGTCGAACACAATGCCGCTGTTCAATTTAGATTAGCCTTGGAGGAACCACAAGTTCCTCCTGGTTGAGTATAAGCCAGGGGGGATTTCACCAAGCCCCCGAAACGCCAACGTGAATGTCTACGCCATTGATCGATGTCCTGACAACAATGCCGATAGTCGATAGGCTTTCACGTGGACGTTTCGGGGGTTTTGTGAAATCTACCCACTAGTGAGTTTTCGCAAATCCCCCGAAAAGCCAACGTGTACGCCAATCCCATTGTTCGACCTCCCGATCACGATGTCGAAAAATGGGATTAGGCGTTCACGTGGACATTTCCAACCCGAACAAGAACTTTCAGGCAGCAGATTGGAGAAAATGAAATGGCAAAACGGTAAAAAAAGTGTTATCCGTTGTTCCAATGTTCTTGTTCCAATCTTGTCACTATCTTAATTGATTAATCGCCAACGCTCACGCGATTTACATTAAGCGTCTTTCAAGTCGAACACGAGTCCGCTGTCGTAGCCGCGTTCGTCCATATCCACTCTTTGATTAGTTTTGGATAAACATAATGCGTCTAATTAAGCTTCTACTCGGATCGGATGTTTGCTTGCCAAAAAAGGCTTCACAGCCAAAATAAAACCGAGTTAGCTTGCCTGATATTTCAATGAGAGACGTGGTTCCTGTTGCTCATTTGGCCGTTGGCGTTAAATTCTAAAGCTGCTATTGTAAAATGAAATCTACTGAAAAGGTATACCCATAGATGAACTAACACTTGTGTTTATCGCCAATGCTGATATAGCAGTAACGTTGGCGTTAAGTAGTAACGCTACGATTGGAATTGAAATCTGCTGGAAAAGATAACGCTTAGTTACGCTGTCTCCAGCGTTTGTCTCTAACGCTGATTGAACGACTTGGCCTGGCTCCTGATGTATTAAGTCCTGATGTGTTTCCAATTGACAATATGCGCACAGTTCAAGACTTGTATTTCATTGCCTAACAAGTGTGAAATGTCCAAGGTTAGACCTGTTTGAGTGTGCTGAGGACAAAGGATGTTTTTCTTCTTCATATGCCTTAAGCCGTCATCATAGGGACGGATACATTGCTAGGTGGAGGGTACATTTTGACAGTTACATCAGCTTTAGGTCCATGGTTCGATCATGCTTATCTGCATGTGCAAGCGAGCCAACGCAAATATCGTCAGATCCCAAAGGCCTAACTGATGACATATAGCATTTTCATGAAGGCATCCTATGTGGTAAAAAATTGTTCTTTCTACTATCTTAGTCTCGTCACATCCCTCCTGATCAATCGTCAAAGCCAACGCGATTGAATCAGCGCAATGAACACAGAGGCTGAGCATAATGTACGACTCCGATTTCTACTTCGAGAGTGAATTACAGTCGTCTAATGACAATTGAGATTCAACTGAAAAAAGTGCTTAAGGTAATCAGACATCGGAAGTGACATCCGGGATACCAATTTTGAATCAATGGCCATGTAGTTGTGTACGGCGCCACTAACCGGAGGCGGCCCAATGAGGGATATCTGATGTACAGACGTCACGAAAATGTGCCATAATAATTGCACTGCGCACGCACCCCAGGTGTTTTTCAACATGATTTTCATTGAAGGAAGCCAGACGAACTGGTATCATGTTGATATTTCTCTCGATAAAATAATGATGCTAACCCATGTAATGTTAATTGTGTACCAACATCGTATTCAGGTTTTAGTCTAAAATATCCTGCAAGTCATAAGGCCGGCGAGAAAAAAATCCTCATATCCTAGTGAATCTAACATCGATGTCTACTGAGTGGCGTTAGGTTCACGTGCGCAGACGACGAAAACACTGCACGTGACGTCAGAATGACGGCATTTTGAAACAGGGTTATCCGTCGTTGGAGGAGTTGGAGGAGGGGTAGGCCCATGTAGCGCTTTATACACAATCCGCAGAAAAACCTAAAATGAAATCCGCTCTCGCACTGGTAGCCAATGCAATCTAAACAATACACTTATAATACCCATACCACATATAGATAATCCATACCAGCATTGAGATTTAATCCATATTTGTCTATTCCAATACAACCATCACTGACATAAATTTTAATGAAGATCCTCTTCCCCAGCGTGGAGAGGTGATTATTTATAATAAGTTGTGTATATCACCCTAGGCAACTTTAATGAAGCCATTACGGCATCGCATTGACTGTCATTTCATCAGCTTGCCTGTCAGCGGCAAATGGAAAATACTGAAGTTGATGACTATCCGAATCACTGCTGAAATAAATCTGTCTGTGAATGACTATTTCAATCACTGCAGCATTCCATACACCCGTCGCGTCTGTCCGAGAATAGATTTCAGCGAGAATTCGTTATTTTTCATCAAACTTTTCACAGTTGGTAAAAATTGACGCGAGGAGTTGATTTGGTGATTTGGAAGTAACTTTGATGCACTGGTTAGTTTTGGGATCATGTGTAGATGACTTGCAAATACAGTGTAAGAGGAAAATGTACATCATCTGTCCAAGAATAGGTTTAGTTGAATTATTCATTGATTTCATCAGATGTTTCCTCTGTTTGATATGTTTAGGGAAATTGACAGCGCGAAATGTGGAATTGCTGATTTATGTTATGATTCATGGTAATGACATGGCATATGTCGTTATCGGGCGACATCTGCCTATAATCCTGATTACCTTGATAGCCGGAAGAAGCCTGTTGTATATAGTAACTTTAGTGGGAGTCCTTGCGTACCTGCTATGTCCTTTCTGAACCATCAGAGGTACTCCATTCGTAACCTCCCCTTTCCGGGTCGACGGAGTGGATCGTAAGCTTGATGGTCAAGCTGGCTGTGCCGGGACTGCAAAGATTATGTTATCTATCTGAATCAATAGACCACATGCTGTCAATTGGTAGAATGAACCGAAAATTATTTCCTCGTTGAATAGGCAGTAATGTGCAGGATCTTAGTCAGTAATGATTTCGAGCTCTCCAGCGCAGATTTTCGGCGATGTTAAAAAACATGGACGGCGCATAAAATATAATGGGCATAATTCACTTTACCAAAGCGTTAACGGATTTGCTTAATGCGGCGTCGTAAATCTGCCATTTGGAAAGTGATAAGCATATCGCATCGGACAGCGCGGCTCGTCCAAAAAAAATTGGAATAAATCTACATTCCGTATCATCCAGTTTGTGATACATCAATATTTGACCAGCCTCTTCCCAAGTCATTGTGCGACTCTGCTTTTTCCTGACGCAAAATTGGATTATAGCAACGAGTTTGTCCAGGCGTTGACGGACCGGAGCGGTCGACCAGCCAAAAAATCACGAGATCTCGCAGGGAGGCGCGTGGTTTCACTATGCTGGTATTTGCCTTCGTCTACAGTTGAATTCAGCATCCTTTGTTTAATTCCTGCTGCATGTATCAAATACACAGTCGAATTCGACAGCATGACCCAAAGTGTGTAGGCCTATACAAAATCACATCATAACTTCGCATTACCGGTTGAAATATCAAAGTCTATATCAGTCGGTAATATCAAGTCTTGATAAAAGCTAAGAGTTTGGAACTTCAGAAATAAAAAAGTCGGGTTTTTTTCTGAAAGGGGCGGACCAACTTTTCATGTGGCAGTTATTTTTGTTTTTATAAGTCTTTGTAAGAGATATCACTAAGGTGAACAAAGTGACACCTTATATGCAGCTCTAAACTTCTTTCGAGGAAGGAGATACAGGGTATTGCGTCGAAGAAACTATAAATAGATAGTCTCTTAAAATTAAAATTTCCCATGCCGTGGCGTGATAGTTGGCATTCTTTGTCTTGAAGAGTCTCAGAACCTTGTCAAAATATCATTTTCTTATTGGCCTGATGATCATTTCCCGACGTCACCTATCTTTCTCTCTGGCCGTGATACCCAATCTGTAACATATCTTCTTGGCGAAGTCTCCCCTACAGCCTTTGTGACGGCTAAATGATTTTTTGTGCCCAGTATTTTTGCTTAAGTTTATATGTTTTGGATGCCTGGCAGAAATGACTTACGTCATAAGAAATTTGACGTATCCAGTTATCGACACCATCATAGCTTATCACCGGCGTAAACGGACAAAATACAGTGGAACATTCCTTAGCGGACACATCTCTATTAAGGACACTAATTCTGGTCCCAAATTGGTTGTTTCCATTCAATTTGACCTCTCTAATCAGGACAGCTCACTATTAAGGACAGCATTTACCAGTCCCAACGGTGTCCTTAATAGAGAGGTTGTACTGTAGTGCAAAATAGCCCGATGCAGAAAAGAAAATCCGTTAAGAAGAGGATGGATCGATTCCGGCTGCAGTCGCTGGCCGAAAAATACCCCGCAATAATCTTTAGCCTGGAGTACCAACCGATGTGTGAAAACTTACAGGGCTAGGAGTCCATTGTTATGCAGGGTATTTTAATGCTACAGGGAACGTTTTTATATCGAATTCGGCTACACCGTCGGCATTAAAATGTGCACTTGTACAGGCGCCTCGTTTACGCGCCTGCGGTGTTTGATTTTTCGATCCGGCCTGATATGGACGGCGTGATCGAGTTGCACGTGTGGTGTTGGATTTGACAGAAGGGAGCTTCGATCAAAGAAGATAGTTTTCATCCGTGTGTGCGGACAACTCGTATTACACCGCACTGTTCGGTCTCTGAAATCGAGACTGATAGATGGAGCACGAACCCGCCAGCACGGTGTTAGTTCCTCAAATAGGCTTATCAAAGGGTTATCAGGGATAATCTTGATAACATCAACCCCTACGAGATACAGTTGTCATGGAGGTCGATAGGCAGGCAAATAAATGAATTGAACGTTGGTGGTACAGTCCGGCCGGATGATACGCTTTTTGTCATATCTGCCGCGCGAGTCCCAGCGCAATCTATCATAATCAAATGCGTTCATGGCCTTGAAAGGTTGTCATGGGGCGACAGCATCATTAGCATGGCATTGATGTGGAGGGGACCGCCGGGGATGACCCCAACCACTCCGAAAACGAGACAGGCCTTATGTGGTGGGATCAGCTATGATTGCCAATTATTGCTAGGATTATACCGTACTAAAGACATTCCTCTTCAAACGACACTTCAATGTGTGAACCTTTTTGAGTGATGATGTGACTTTTAGAGCAAGAGCGTTTTTTTCTTTTTCTCCTTCTTCAGCGTTCACTCTGCACTTGGAGGTGATTTTCTACACGGCCCAGTTGTTCAAAGCAAGTTTTGTCACTAACGCTGGCGTTAACTGGACGTTAAGTCAAAGCGCTCAACTGAAGTAGATAACGCCGAGTTAAGTTAACGCCGGCGTTAGCGACAAAGGTTATTTTGATCAACTTGGGCCTGGGAGTATTCCTCATCCAAGGCGGGATGAGCATATTTGCGTGCTATTAAAGTTAGGCGCCAATTGGGTTCATTTCTCTAGTGACTCCGACTTTGGCCAACAAGAATTTTGAATATTGGTCACTTTTCAGTGGAGAGGCGCTGTGCTAAGCTATCTATCGTTGTTTATTGTCTATCATCATTATCGCTGCGATGAGCATACAAATACCCGTTGTTGGCGAGTTCAATCTGTTTCCACGGAGTTCGATTCTCATCGCAGGTTGTATCGGTTACCGATTCTTGTTCGTGGCACCTGTGATGGTCCCGTAACGAGATTTGTTTTCTTCGATCGCATGTCACCGAAACAAAAACTTCTACTCGCTTCGGGGCGCCAAAGTGGTTGCATGCAACTTTGCTCCAGTCCCTTTATTTGGACTCGTGCCTTAAAGGTTGGCAATAGGTACCACCATTTTGGCTAGAACCTGAAATCTTAAATCAATTAGAACTCCTCCTAAGTGAAGTGAATACCTGGGAGGCTGTTCTCTAGAAAATAGAGAGTAACTTCCCACCCTTGTAATTGCCATTCACTTTGTTTTGAAAGAGATTTAACTGCTTTTAGATTTCAAGTTCTAGCCAAAATGGTGGTACGTTGCCACCCTTAAGGTATACTTGGTAATGCAACATCGTTACTTATTTATTTATTATATGGTCATCTGTTACATACGTACGGTCATCCAAGTATAGGTTTATAAGACACTGCAGTATAATATGTTGTGGTTACGTTCTAAAAGTCTGAACGAAGATTTTTACGGCGGAGGGCAAAGCAATGGTGAGTTTTCGCGAATCCCCGAAACACGAACGCGAACACCTGTCCCATTGTTCGACATCGTGACCAGGAGCTCGAACAATGGGATAGGCGTTCACGTGGGCGTTTCGGGGGATTTTCGAAAACGCCCTGATAATCCTTACGTTGAGCGAGTTCGTCCTTTATTATCAGAGCCTAGTTGTTCACTAGAACAAATTATGTTACTAACGCTGGCGTTAAATTAACTTAACGTTATCTCCTTCAGTTAAGCCCTTTGACTTAACGCCAAGTGAAGTTATCGCTAGCGTAAGTGACAAAACTGGTTTTAAGCAACTGGGCCTTGATAAAGAGTGATAATAAGAAGTGCGGTGAAAATGATATGATGATTCGATTGTTTTTGCAAGCAGTGATGTAGCGTGCATGTTGAGTATTTCTTGATGTACGGCTCAGTCTTGCCATTAAACTAATGGAATGTAAGTATCTCCTCTCTGCCAGTATAAAAACTCTGCTTTTAGCATGGATGCGGAAGAAACGTGAGAAGTGCGTGTTCACTGAAGTTAGAAGTGCTGAACGAAAAAGCAGGGACTACGGTGGATCACGAAAGGTATTGAAATATCTTTCGGCTTGGCATAGCTGCTGGAAATTTTCATAAGGCAGGTTTCATAGTCCTTGCGAATTAAAGAGCTACGAACGACCAAGTGCGTGTAAACAATTTGCGACAGTTTTTGTCGAGTCCTTTACACCAGCAACAACGAAGACGGATATATGTATGAATGAAAAGATTTAGTAATTAAAACATGAATATATCCTATCGCGGGACGCCGGATCAGACCCTGCGTGGCGCACCCAGCCGTTCCGTGGTGACCATCGTTGAGGCCAGCTGGAGCGATTGGTGCCACCATGAGTATTCATGTCTTATGCTACTAATGGTAGTGGCAGTGAAACTGGTGAGCTGGCATAATGAGATCGGATTTCGTAACCTTTTCCACTCTATAAAATCATTATGGTGTCAGACAAGGCGCTCATGAGATCAACTAAGGAATTGATACCGAAATGGAGGCATCGGTTGTCTCACCAAAACCGCTCGAGTTGGGCTAAAATATAAACCAAAACTGAGGCGTAGCCGAGGTTTTGGCCAATATTTTAGCCCCACCCAAGCGGTTTTGGTGAGAAAAGCAATATCTACTGTCATATATCAATTTCTATTCTAAAACATCTCATATTTAAGAACGAATAATGTGGACAGGTTTGAAATGCTTTTTGACGGCTTCCGTATTTTGCAACCAGCCAAGCTGCTTGGGTTGCTTTGCAATAATTCAAAACGAAGCTCGTTGACGCATTGTGCATTTACATGTACTGTAAAGTGCGGTTCATTCTAAACCCAGGTGTTTTAGAATAGATTACTTCTTCTTCTTACTCATAAGATCATGAGATAACAATAGCCCTCGCAGACAAGCGCGTTTTGTCGCTGCTACTTTTGATAATGATCGCGTGTCTGCGAGAAAAATCACAATTCGTAATTCGTAGTTCATGAAATGTACGAAACCCATGGCCATGTAAATAATGAATAATTTGTGCTTGTTTTGAAAAACCGGGTGCCCTTGATCCAAAGTAGAAATCCGTGAAGTTTAACATGCGGGCTAATATAAATGAGTGTCTGGAAACTCTCTTTGGAAAATGATTTATGTATTTCGATGAAAGTCCCATCCAATTAGCTAAAAGTTCGTGCATTTCAATCGGTCTTCGAATGTAGCTCAAATGTTAGTCAGTTGAATGCCATTTATATCCTCGTAGCTTACCCCTCCATACAGCCATGCGTTGCAATCAGTGTTTTCAAAGTCCGTTCAAATACATCTGTCACGGCTTCCAAGTTAGTTGCGTCTTATCCAGATTAGAATCTTTAAACCATGGCAGATTTATAGGATTCTTCACCAAGAGCTGTCCTGGTCCCTGGAAATCTTCCATATTCCATGCGGTTATTTACATCCAATTCGCGTCTTCAATCAGGCTTCTCCAAAAAAGATGGCACATTTCCTTGCAAATTCGTTGCATCATTTCTTTTCCGGCGTAGCCCCCCTCGCCCGGAAAAGGGTGTCCTTCTTATTATGTATATATGATGACAGATGCAGGTATATTTCTATAAAGACATATGCCCTTAATGCGGCAGAGATTAAAAACGGATTTTCCCCGGACGCTCTGGGACAGGACTATCACACCATCGACTGTAGTTCTTCGTACTTCGTCGTTCGTAAGGGTTGCCAAACAAGTCCTATGGCGTTTGACAAAATTCATCAAAAGAGCCATCCATGATAATTATTGTCCTTCAGTAATTTCACGAAACATAATTTTTCCAAAAAAAACACACCAAAAAACGTATCAATCCGAGGGAATAGATGTTCCTGCCAAAAGTTGCAGACATTATTTTACGGCATCACCAATTCGCATCTAAACCACCATGGTACGGGGACTTGCATTTCAGTGGACAATGGGTACTGCTACACAGGTACTAATCTAATGGCCTAATAAGATTCCCCCAAGTCTGATCTATCGACTGTTCAGTCTCTCGGGTCATGCGTCTTCGCCTTTGATGCGGCGAACCTATTACCATCCTCGTCACCAAAGGTCATATTATTCACGTCACATCGTAGTTGGAGAAGTTACATCGCTTTGTATTCTTCAGATCCACATTGGGTTTTTTTGGTCTTTTTCTTTTGGAATTTGCTCTGATCGTGGACACTGGATTTGGCATGCTGGGCCCGGTTGTTCAAAGTGCCGCTGTCTGGTTCTGCCGCCGCTAACCAACGTTATCTTAGCGTGCCGCCAAGTTTGATCAATTACATAGGCTTAGCTGCCACTTTGGCAACTAGAGGGCTCCACCATTGAGTCCTGCCATGGGGTACCGCCAAATTTTAGTGGAACCCAAAGAATTCCGCTAAGTTTAGTAGCGGTCACTAAAGCATAGCGGCCGCTTTACTAACCAGGCGTTGAACAACCGGGCACGTGATTCTTCATTCTAATAATTGGATTACATCGCCTGGATTTTCGTATCTTGTCCCAATATGTCCAAGGTAACACAGCCTAATCCACGGCCAGCGTGGAATTGAATACGAGTGTCAGCTTTACTAAAGCAGTTCAGAAAATAGTTATCCTGAATCGTCAGGCTTCCTCGTGGAGTGCGCCCATCGCCTGATCAGAGATTATCCGGTTTTCACAAGGCGGCAGCCCTGAGGAAATCGACTAACACGTAACCTTTTCCATGGGGTCGGGATAGGCTAAATCCGACAAAGGCAAGTAGACCTATTGCCTCTCCCAGACTGTTTCAACGGAAAGCTGCACATCATTTCTGCAGTCGATACGAGCTTGATGACTGATGAATGGCTTCACCTAACCAGATAATGACATTTGATAGTTATGCGGGTCAGCCCTTCAGAGACAAATCTGTCCACTCATCGCCAAGCCACCCGGGCCGTCACCCACCTGGAACGGCGATGGCCGGCTTCACCTAACCAGATAATGACGTTAGGAATCCGGGTTTGCCCTTCAGAGACCAATCTGTCGACTCATCGCCAAGCCTCCCCGGCTGGTCACCCAGCTGGAACGGCGGTAGACGAGTTGACGGCAATATTGCTTGTTCAATGGCATCTCTGTATAGAAGCAGGATGCAGTTCGGCTTGCTCGTGACCGATCTTAAAGGGTGGCGTCCTGCTTAATTGGAGACTGCGCAGAGAGAAGCCGCTGAGTGGCTAGGACTCTCGACTAGCGGTCAAGTTTATCTTCGGTTCGATCCCCACTGTCGCGTGATACTGTTGGCAGGTCTCTTTGTCTTACTCAGGTGTATAAATGGGTACCGGTCAGAAATACTCAGATTGTAGCGCTGGTTGCGCAGCTTATCTAAGGTCTACTGAAAGGTTTCAGGACAGACCGGGGTTAAAGTGTAAAGTCGGATGATAACGTATATCGCAGTTGATATCAGACTAAACCCAAAACTCTAACTTTTTTGAGCAAGTCCACGTAATGCACTGGACGACCAATATTCTCTGTTCAGAGAATGGATTGCCCTCTTGAGCCGTCTGGCTGATTGGCCTCGTATTTTATTTTACGTCTTCATTAATGAACAAGGGCAAATTAAACAAAAGACAGCAAAATCTTGCATGTAGTTGCATTGTTGTCGAACTGATGCCGCGGAACATTTGACAACTTATAAACGTGAGACGGGTCGTATTACATTTGAGGATTAACTGACAGACCGGGGTCTAGTTTTACTGGGGTTTTTTCTGGTTACAAAAGGTCAGCCCTTTTGGTGTCACGCGATCATTGACGAACCGCTCGGTCTCTAGTTTTCCGGCCTATTCACAAAAAGTTCAACCCAGACAAGTTTCCATTTCCACCCCGCGAAACTCAAAGTGAGCATCGACGCGGAAATATAAGCGATACAGAGCACTTTTTCTAAAGGAGAACGGGTCGCTGTGAATGATGGGATTACCCTATCCAATTTCCCCATCCTCTCACTTGAAGATCAACCTTGTTGTCTTTCGCCTGACGGAGTAGCAGTCTTTTTGAAGGAGATTGCCTGTTTATGAAGTTCTCGAAAGCATATCGAGAACAGTGTTTTTGTCTGCAGCAGTGGACTAACTATCTGCATCTGTTAGTGTCAATCAATGGCAATTCCGATTGGCTGTCAATTTCTCAATATCTATGGCCGAGTTCGTCTTCACCCCGGAGAATCAAAATTCTGCACTCCGGGCATTAAGTGCAAAGTCCAGGTTCCGAGTCGTCTGGTACTCCTAAATTCGGAGTCCCTCGATTGAGCGTCTAGGAAAACAGCACTCCCTTCCTTCAAAGACGTGATAAAGTTCTAAATTCAACTAGTATATTCGGATATTGGGATCTTGAGGAACACGATAGTTGAAGTTTCACATTAAAATTTCCGTCGTGTAGGCTGCAATAAGTGAAACGCCTTTGATGTTCATGCTTGCTTTACGAACATTTGCTTCTTCACGCTGCCCAAGCAGAGATGTGGTGCTTGAAATCAGCCCATACAGGCCCAGTATCTCTAGATCCGAATGTACGCGTCTATTAAATACTACCATATTTAGGTACATGTATGCCATGGGCGAGCCTTTCTTCCGAGGAAACTATTGAAGGACTCGGAATTCAGGAATACCAGACGACTCGTAGCTTTTTGTGATCACACTTTCACAATTTAGTAACAAGAGGTCAGCCAAGTTCCTTCGACCAAATCTATCCGAGAGAAAAAAAAACCACTTCATATACGCTGGTCGCAGAGTGATTGCTTTTCCATCGTTAAATGCCCAAAAGTAATTAATCTTGCAGCCTCTCCATCCGGGGACTACTTGATTAACAATTCAAAATGTCTCGGCAAATTGACCCCTGGGATTCGAGGTTGTTAATTTCGAACATTGCCAGTATGAGTGAACGGGCTCCCTAGCGGACATGAAAATAAACACCGGATGAACAACCGCTGCTTTCGTTATTGGTGTTGGGCCGCCACGTGTATTGTTGCTAACTTGATAGCCGCTGATTACTCAGTTCAATGGGGAATAAACTCGTTTTCTGGCCAACTTATTAAACCCTCAATGCTCCATCCTACATGTCTGATCCTGCTTATCAACTCGCGGCACTTATCTGATCCCAAAGTTCAGCAGACACCGGTCCGATAAAACTTTTCTCGCTGCCTAATATCATCAGCGCTAGGTTCAGTCAAAGAAATGACGTATAGACCAGTCGAAGTAATGACGTATATTCACGTAGTCCAGTCAACATGTTGCATGAGTCACTAGGGAGTTTTCGCAAATCCCCGAAACGCCAACATGAACGTCTATCTCATTGTTCGACCTCCTGACAACGAAGTCGAAGAATGGGATAGGCGTTCACGTGGATGTTTCGGGGACTTTGCGAAAACTCCCTAGTATTACTTTCTTGATATTGTTGATTATCTTCAGAGGCCTAAAATAATATCCTTTTAATTTGGGCGCAACACAAATTTGCTAATTGATTGATTGATTGACCTCTATGTTGCTGGTTTAGGCCTATCGATCCTATGAAAGCCATTTCGTGGGGGTCGATGTTAATATCTGCCCTGATAAGCCTTTGATATGACAGTAGAACAATGAGCATTCACGCCTAGGCCCGAGCTGGCGTTGTTTAAAGACGATAATAAACCATGTATCCGGCGAGGCCTGAATTCTTTTAACTGAGAGGTAGACGGCAAAAACACGTAATAGGGAGATTTCGCGAAGTCTCGAAACGCGAACACGAGCGCCTGACGCATTGTCAATGAGGTAGGCATTAGCGTTGGCGCTTTGGGGACATTGCGAAAACTCCCTAATGTAAACAACGGGCACCCAAAAATACCAGCACTTTTCAATAAGATAGTATTTTATAAACACCCTCTACATACATGTCACGTCCAGTCCTTTTGATCCTTTAGATATAGCAATGGCTGATGATGGAGTCCCGCTTTAGCGATAATGGACTTAGACATACAACCCCTCATCCATAATCAACAGTCATTAGGACAGTATTTATTCTCTTTGATTTTAGCTATTACGGTATCTGGACATGTGTCTTTGAGTGCCCGATACAATTGGCCCGATGAACAGTTGTAGAAGTTATCGTACGACTTTGCACTTCAACCCAACATTTCTCAGGAGAACTTCGCACCACAAACGTTTCGGCCTACATTTTACCTTTTCTCGGGCGGTGGTGAAAATGAACCTTCTCATTTCCTGCTTATAAGTAAGGCACGGATCAGTCAGTGGGTTACTTCCTGGTGAACATGCCGACAATATGGGCCTGCAATACGGTTCCATTTAGAAACTCGCGTGTGACTTGAAGATGCATCAATCGCTTTGATACCGACTGAGGCGTGGTAAGAGCATACCCGAGCATTTCCACCCGGCACCGGAGACCAGAGGTGCCTTCGTACAACTTGGTACACCTTAAGTTATATCTGTCGATGTTGATGATAAGTAAGTTGCACCACATCCCTTGGATTTTCATCGCCGTTTTCTGCCTTTGCCGGACCCCATTATAGCCGTTTCGTCGGGTCGATGCTGTCAAGATTTGTCCTGATAATCTTTTGATAAGACGGTTAAACAATGGGAATGTTGGCCTAGGAACGGATGGGCTTTCTTTAAAGACAAAATACAGTGTATTAGACAAGGCCTGGACTCTTTCAACTGCAAGGTAAGGGGCGAATAACGAAATACGCCCTTTCTACCTTTTCTTAGAAGTCGAACACAAACGCGTTAACGATTTGTTTTGTTTATCAGGTTTATAAAGCAAAGTCATTATCATTCAGCAGTCGTGTAGAACCTTGCAGTGACAAAACGAATTATTTGCCTAAGAAACAAACTGTCAATATAATAATGATGTTATATCAACCCCTGACAGTTAGAACTCGCACTGTAAGTAAAAGTTTAGCAAATCAAATATAAGTTTCATCAAACTGACACATATCTTACGACTTAATACCATTGGTTGACTTCGTGATATACACATGAATACATAAGAATGAGACGTTGATCCGCTGTGAAAGAAAAATACGTATTACAGGGACCGCATCGCGGGTATCATGTTGTCATGATTTTGACTTCGTTTTAATAAAATACTTATAAAATTCTCATAGATTTTGGATTATACGCAAATACACAAGACTGAATGCCATTTTTGACTTCATGATAATACACATGAATACACACAAGTGTGACGTTGCGCGTTGCAAATTTATCCGGGTTAAGTTCCTTTAAAAGTTAAGTTCCTTTAAACAGGAACTTAACCCGGATAAATTTGACTTGGTTTTAATAAAATACTTATAAAATTCTCTTAGATTAGATTAATCTACATGTAAGGCATATCAAGTAAAGATATCATAAATGGTGACAATTTTCTTTTGTGAAATATTTCATGTAATGGGAGGGGACCCTTAAACATGCTTTGAACAACCGGGACGGCGGTTCATCAAGGCCACTGCCGCTTCTGATGATGGGAAAGTCGTTTTCCCTCCAGAAACACCTCTGCTCTATACTCTGTAACAATGTTACCATAATCTGTCATCAAAGTATGGCGACTGCTTTGTCGGCAAATCTCGGCCAATAATTAGTGTTTATCGTTAGTCTTGCCATGCCTTGTTATTGGGGACTTCTCAATTCGGCTAAATAAACAGGTTTCCTCACTACCGTGAGATTCCCGGCAGATCTCCATGCTGCCGAGGGATTCCCAACAGTTATACATATTGCCAGGAGATTCCAACGGATCTCCATACTGCCAAGAGATTCCCAACAGTTATACATATTGCCAGGAGATTCCAACGGATCTCCATACTGCCAAGAGATTCCCAACAGCTATACATATTGCCAGGAGATTCCAACGGATCTCCATACTGCCAAGAGATTCCCAACAGTTATACATATTGCCAGGAGATTCCAACGGATCTCCATACTGCCGAGAGATTCCCAACAGTTATACATATTGCCAGGAGATTCCAACGGATCTCCATACTGCCAATAGATTCCCAACAGTTATACATATTGCCAGGAGATTCCAACGGATCTCCATACTGCCGAGAGATTCCCAACAGTTATACATATTGCCAGGAGATTCCAACGGATCTCCATACTGCCGAGAGATTCCCAACAGTTATACATATTGCCAGGAGATTTCAACGGATCTCCATACTGCTGAGAGATTCCCAACAGCTATACTGATTGCCAGAAGATTACAACGATCTCCATACTGCCGGACCAACCAGCCAGTATAGTTTATGGTGGTATGATTTTTATTCGCCGCCATTATTGCATGTATAAACGTTATCAATATGGCAATCATGTTATTTCATATAACACCCTATTACGAAAAGAAATCCTTCGAAAACACTTTTATTACCACTATCTCAGCTAGCTAATGTTAGGCGAGTGGTACAATTTGAGATGTCGAGCGAATAAAAAGAATGATTGACCGCGCTGTTCGCTCATTATATCTCAGTGACGTCAGCACTGCAATTTACTTGTCATGTTACGTAATTTTCTACGTTTCTTTTTGGGTAATCAGGGGATGCATGACGTCATTTTGCCCCTTACCACGCGGTTAAAAGAATTCATGCCTAGCCCAATACATATTCTATTGTCCAAAGCCAAAGCCTGCTGACACCTAGGCCTAAACTCCCGTTGTTCAACTGTCTTCTGAAACGGTTATCAAGGCAAATGTTGATTGCATCGACCCCCTTGAAATAGCTTGAACGTGGGTCCATAGGCCTAAACGCACAAGGGGAAATAATGGTAAATGTATGGTATGACTTTTATTGGCGGCCGTTGTTTTATATAAACATTATTGACAATTTCAATATGGCATTATCACCTTTTTCAGTATGGCGATTCTTTAACCCTACATGAGAAACGAAATTCGGCGAATACCCCTTTGCCGTTCTCCAAGCTAGCGATCAACTGGTACAATTTCAGATGTCGAAAGAATTGAAAAAAACTGATTGACCGCGATTTTCACTAATGATACCTCAGTGACGTTAGCGTTGCAATGTATTTGTCATTTGTCGTATTTTTGTGCTTCGTGGTTGGCAATCACGCAAATGCGCTGACCCGCTGAGAAAGGATGATCCCTCATCCAATAGAGCAATGCATTTTTCGGTGTTGCCGATACTGAAGACCGCCATCATTACGTTATTTCAGCAGCTTAGGGATAAAATACTTCATTACAAGCCCAGCTCTTCAACAGTTCTGTTGTTTGAAAACAAAGATCAAGGATGCGCGAGCCTTATAAAAGCCTCTGCCGGCATTGACTTGGCCTGGAAAATCATCAGGGGGCACCGACATCCCACAAAATACACTAAACAGGTGGTACAAAACTGACTTCAAATCTTTTCGATGTATGGAATATATTGTGTCCTTCTAATTCCCAAAAGCATCTCGCAGAATTTTGTATTTTTTGTTTACTTTAGCAGACAGAAAAATTCAAGAAGAAGACACAAACTGAACGCCTAATCCCAATGGTGTTAAGGACAATAATGATAATGCTATGTTATTTTCAAGGACGTTCTATGTTTGTGGATTTGGCGAGTAACGGCTGCACGTGAAAATGAAAATTGAGAAAATGTATAAAAAATATATTTTTGTTTAAAGTTTATCCACAAATTTTGTAATCTGCCAATGATAATCATGAAAATCTATTTCTACAGAACTTCGTGAAGCGGAAAACGAATAGTCATCAAAGGTCGTTGGGCATCGGCGCAAAGTAAAAATCAATGCTCTTCTTGTGATTTGTGCGGTGCTTACTTCACCTAAATTAAAAGTTACCATAAAATAGTTGCTCTTAAACTCGATATTGACATCAGTGACCATAAAATCGAACCAGCTGAAAAAAAATATTTTCCGTTCGTAATTTACCCCAAAGGTGGCCTGTACTAAAGGAAGTACATGTAATGTAATGTAATGTAATGTAATGTAATGTAATGTAATGTAATGTAAATACCATATTTCTATAGCGCCCGTTTCAAGCAAAATGCTCGTTCACGGGCGCTTCACAGATAAAAAGATCACACCTGACTAAACAGCTCTGTCTTCAACAATCCGCGAAATTCCTTAAGGGTCGCGGCTGCCCGGATGTTGGTCGGCAGCGGGTTCCAGAGCGTGGGGGCCGAGTGGCCAAATGCCCGCTCGCCGTATGTTCTTTTTGCACGCGGAACTACAAGTGATAGGTCGTGTGCTGACCGCAGGTGCCTTTCTGGCTCATAGACATTGATCATCTCAGCGAGGTACTGAGGGGCCCGACCGTGCAGGCACTTCCAGACGAGCACCGATGTTTTAAATCTAATTCGCTGCTCCACAGGCAGCCAATGTAACTGTCTCAGGACAGGTGTGATGTGTTCCCGCCTGGATGTGCGTGTGACAACGCGGGCCGCAGCATTCTGAACCCGCTGCAGTCTCCCGATGACAGTCCCTGGCAGCCTGTTGAGGAGCGAATTACATGAAGTTCTTTATCAGGTAATCACTCTAACATTAGAGGGGCTACTGGGGACGGCGAGGTTAGGAGACGGACGTAGTCCCTCTAATGCCATTCGACGTTGCCTTTATGAAAAATCGTCACCACTTGACGATTGTTACGAGGTCGCGCAAGTGGTAGAGTGAATCGGCCAAAATAGTTCTCCTCAAGAATCGATTCGAAGTTGCGAGTGTCAAGTGATGTGATGGCCTGCTTCATCGTGAGACAAAAGCATTGGCTTGAGTAACAGCTTTTTGGATTTGGTCAATGGTCTATAACGGTTAAGTTCCATCTCCAAATTATTTACGCCTGTATCTTATTCGCAAGACTATAGGCACTTGTCCAAGCAGGTTGGCCGCGGGTTCTGACAAGGTCTATCCTCCATTCACACTGAGTGGTCAATTGACGTCGATTGCCTATTCAGAATTTGTTAAAAATGTCAGATCCGCGGAGATCAACTTCTATCATGAAATGATCCGCCAGCAACCATTCGACCACTCTGTCTCTAATTGCTCTCTCGATGCAGAAGTAGAGTTGTTACGAGGGCTCGATGCAGTAGTGGCGTTCTTTCGAGGCGGCATGAATTGTAATCTTGCCTTCAAGATGCGGCACTTGATGTCCATGTACGTTTGAAAAAAGCTACGATCAATTAATGACTGTTATTTTCTCCCAGTCGCCATGTAGTGCCATCAAGAATAATTTATAGGGAATTCGCCGGTCGACTAATAGTGATTGCATTAGTAACTGGCTCATGGGGTTATCACTCCAATAGTTCCTAGTGCTGAGCATCCAAATCAGGCGGAATCCTTCTGCGATGGTCGAGATGAACGAGAAAAAAACATCATTGTTTGTTTCACTATCCTCGAACAGCAGGCCTTTGTATCGTTGTTAAAATCCACTCAGTTGAGCCCTGCGGAATGGCCTAATATTGAAAGATATCTTGGCCCGAGATGCGCATCATCACACTGTCCAATACGGGCCCTACACCCAGGGACTACTTGATTAGCAATTCAAAATGGATGCACAATAGGCCCTGGTTACACCCATACGTCATATACCAGGTGATCGCCGGATATAGGCGATGACTTGGCATGTATGACCTTAAGTCAGGACTTTCTTCTGAAAAGTTGTCTGTCGCAAAATACTTTTCAACTTTATGAGAAATTTATCGTCAAAAGTTTGGTAATACCGCTTATATCCTGATATAAGCAGCCACCTTAAGAACATACATCTTTTTAAACTTATCTTTGATCAATTTAGCATCAGTATTCTAGACTCTCCTGGGTATCTGATCCCTGGTATTGGTATCAGATACATCTCCACAGCCATGTCTCGGATCCCCGACCACGGCACGATTTTGTCGTCAATCCGATCGCCCCAGGCAAACTTAGTTCCATTCGTATGTGAGATCAGTGAAACATAAGCCAGTTGATGATTTGAAATTTAAATTGACTTTTGTACGAGGATTTTCTAGTCACTGTTACTGGTTTTCCCGGGGGACATGAGAAGGACATCTCGACGGCCTGCTGGGTCTGGAGCGCGGCATTGCCTGTTATGTATTCACCAAGGCGAATTAGTACCTGGCTGTTCGAGTTGTTAGCAAGCAGTCCACTTAACGAGTTGAAGGGATGACTTGGAATTGGAATTTACAACAGGTGGCCAGGATCCATCATTATGAGCTTGTTCGTGTTCGTTCGTTCGTTCGTTCGTTCGTTCGTTCGGTCGCTCGCTCGTTCATTCGCTTGATCTCTAATAAAATTCTAATTTTGCTTGACGATGTTGGACATGGCTTGCGAATTTCTGGTTGGCATATGTTAGCATTCTGTTGTATTTAAGAGTTTATTGTAGTTGTATTTTTAGTGATTCAGTTTGGGGAAGTCACGGTCCTGTCTGAAGCCAGTTCTGTATGAACTTTACATTATCGCATGCACTTCTTCTCCTTTTAAAATGCTATCCACTCTGGTTCTCAGGTCACATCTTGCTAGTTTTGTATACGTTAACCCTTTTTGAGCTAGATATTCTAAAACACCTTTGTTACAGTGTCTAACTATTTGCAATGAATAATGCACTGCGCCTTGTTTTGGCTTCAGCAGTCGAGGTCAGGCAACCAAAACACATTGGGTTAGTGCAAGATATGGAGGCAGTCCCAATCAATTTCACCAAAAACTTCGGCGAGGTGCCTCAGTTTTGGTCCACAGTCTAGGTCCATTCTCGCGGTGTTTGCTGGGAAAACCAATGCCCCAGTTCGGCGTGAAGTCCAAAAAGGGAGCGTAGGTGTCGCGGCAAACATGACCGTATTCAGTTGAGAACTGAAGAATTTGAAAAAATATTCATGACAATTCCATCTTAGATTATCTTTTTCAGAAACTCTGAGAAAGTGAAAACATCAATCAACTTGCCCAATTATCTGCAGAGTCGCAGCGGGTCTCTCCTAAATTGTTGAAGAAAAGAGTTAACAAATGCTTCCAGATTGCTAAAATACTCTCGACCACAATTACTTTTCTTTCCCTAATCTCGCTCGTAGTAAGAATTCAGGCCGGGCACAATACACTTTTAATTGTTTTTAGACAAAGCTCGCTCGCACACATTATTACAATTTGTTGCCCTTGATGATTTTCCGTAGGTATACCCCCATTTCGAAGCCTTTCTGTTGGTACTAGTTATCAAGATTGGCCGTTCAGTTCGTGTATCTCTCCAACAAATGTGAGCTTATCTCTTTCACAAATATAACTCTTTTGAATTTTTTAACTGACTAAAAAATAACGATTTTTGAGCTATGATAGTAAGAGATGTCTGTCGATCTCTGCTGTTTTCCGTCCTTTGATGAAAGCCGCGGCTGTGTGTCCCTGTTGTTTGGTGTTGAGGGATTAGGCTCATGCTTATTGAGGGGAAAAAACAATAAATCCGAATAGTGATCAAGAGTAGTAGAAACGTAATTCCGTTGATCTATTCTCTTATGAAGGGTTCTCAGGGCAAATCTGGATTAGATGGACCCCAACAGAATAGCTTTCATGGTGGTCAATAGGCCCTAACTGGCTACGGCAAATAAACGTAATGACTTCTGCTTATCTTTTATCTCTAAACGATATAAATCAGAGAGAAATTCAGTCAACTTGAGGAGGAGATCTCCTTGTCTGTTGAAGACATCATTAACTAAAACCACTTAGAGATTTAAGACCACTGAAGAAAATTATCCTTTGAGCACAGCGGCTGCAGTTGACCTTTTATATTATGCAGAAATGTAAAAGGCGGGCGGGCGGACTATTGTTGCATACTTCGCCGTTTAAATCCACCTTTTTCCTAACGAGGAATAATTTACAAAAACCTGGAAACGTGATACGACTTGTAATGTTGTGGTTAAAATTGACATTACCATACGAAATGCTCGCTAGCGTCATACAATTTGTTCTTTTTGTGGATTCCGCGAATAATCTCGAATAGCGAAAACAAAAATTGCCTGCATCAGAAAGATCTGAGATCTCTGATTTTTTGTTATCATAACAACATCCCGAAGAGAACATCATAAGCAAAATACTGATTACGATACAGGTATGCGTGTGATGGGAAATTATGTTCTGGTATGGAGTGTCCGGGGACAAATGCTGCGTTCACACTGCTGTCATAAACGGGTGTAAAGGTTTGAAGAATGTCCTAGCCACGGTAGAATGTCCGGGGTACAAGGAATTCTTACGGTTGAGATGAACACCGCGCGCTTTCATCAGTATGAAGTATCGATGATCGTGGTCTCTATAGGTCCATGCACTTTTTTTTCGAGAAGGTGATATTTTTCATTCCGTTATTTTGCCTTTACCTCGCAGTTAAAAGAATTCAGGTCGAGCACTTTACTCGGCCTATTGTCTTTAAACAAAGGCCGCACGCACCTAGGCCTAAATTCCCATTGTTCTACTGTCTTATAAAAGGGCTGTCAGGGTTAACCTTAATAACATCGACCTCCACGTAACAGCTCTTGCGGGAGTCGGTGGCATACAACACTTCTACACCGGTACGTGGAGAAGACAATGTTGTAAATTGTTTTCCTTTTCTGCCATTCTCGTACATCTCTAAAAAGTCACGTTTTTAAGATTTTTATTTTTTGTATTGGTAGATTACGAAATATTGTTTCGTGTCGTGTTGTGTGAAAACACGTTCAAGGACAAGTTTGACAAAAAATAACCTTTGTTATGAACTCTAGTTTTCAAAAAGAAAACAGGTATCTAATATCGTCGTTTGAATTAATGAGGCTAATCTTAGCTTTCAGTTATCCAGAAAACAGGTCGGATTCTTGAAAACAACTACATTTTTACCAATTATCTAGTTTCATTGTGCTGCTACGATCGAAATACATGTATATACCCCACAAGCGATGCATGAATCATTTTAATTATTTACAAAGGCAGAAACTGTTTATGATCGAAATTGAATTGGAAATCATTAAGGCAATACAATTTTACAAACTCGATCCAAGTAAACTGTCTGTGGAATATATATATACATGTATATACGTCATTTGATCCTAATATCTCTGTCCTAGACCACCAGGCGACGAAGAATAAAAAATGGCGTGGAAGTGACCTTCGGTATAGTGATCAGAACACTGTCATCCGTCACGTTAGAGTAGGGCCGTTTACACGGGGCAAACCGATCCAGATCGATCCGGATCGGTCTAGATTGATATGCCGTGTAAAAAACGCGTACGAATATTACCTTGTCTGGTTCGATGAACGAGATAGAGGTGGTATTTTGAGTAAAGATTCCGCATCGCCTGTTATCAGAAATGAAATGAAACAGTGTGTTTATGATGCCTGGTATGCCTAAAAACAATAATACAAAAAAATCAGTTTGACTTGATGACGTCAGCGAGAGAAAAAAACCCACCTCGTTTTCTTTCTCATTCTCGGATCAAAATCTTGACCTCTCTACTGACGTCATTACGAGACTTTATACGTCATTCGTGACGTCGTGAGCGATGTGATCTGATGCTTGTCTGGTCTGTGGTTTGGTTTGGTCCTGTGTGAACTGCTCTTATGGAGTCGGACACTTTTTCCAGGAGGGATTTTACTACTTCTACTCCGACAAGGCCTGGTTAATCTCAGGTGGTATCAAACAAACGCACGCCGAAGGTTCAGCAACTAACCCGAGGTTTTTACAACAAGAAAACACCTGAGTTTCAGCACCTCTACCGGCGGAAAGTTGAAGCGTTTATCATGTCAAACATATGGCCTTCAAATGGTGTTCCAGACCGTCGCTCTTGACGGTTTAAGACGCGAGCAACATATTCTCTTGAAGTTATTAGACATGTTGGAGACATCTGTTATCAGCAAACAGGTTCTCCAAATCGGTCTATGAACACTTAGACCAAATTGTTTCCTTCGACAAGTGATTCTCCAAGGTCACATTCTCCAGAACGAGCGCTTTCATTAATTGATCATAACATGGCCTTGTAATTTAATCTATTTACCATTAAACGGCTTCAAAGGCTAAGTTGATATACATGTTTGTTCAGAAGCGCACAGTGTACAAGCGAGTTTGCTATATCTAATTTAATGTTATTCACTTTTTCTATTCCTAGGCCTTTAATATATGACGTTAGGCAAGAGAAGGAGATAAGGTAATTATTATTCAAAAATTGTGTATTGAAGACTGACCAGTTTATACAGCCTACCTCTATATAAAGCCGAAACCCTTGGCAGTGACAAATGGTGTCCTTGATTAAGAGATGTCATGATTATGGAGGTAAATTCAATGAAAATTAGCAGTTAGGGACCAAAAGTAGTGTCCTTTATGAAAGTGTATCCCTATTGAAGAGGTGTCCGCTAAGAGTGGTTACACGTATAATGAAGACTGAACCGCTGTACAGTAGAACCTCCCTTAGCGGACACCTCTGTAAGCAGGAAACCTTCTTTTCTTTGGACATTGATTTCTATATTGTAATGTAAATTGTAATGTATTTAGATCAGCGGCAATCCCACGATGGTACTGTATAAGTACAAGCACGAATACATCTAGGCCTACCTTACTAAAGGCGGCTGCTGTGTAGAATCATGTTCAAATGAAAATCCTATCTACCAGGTGTTGCTTCTTTATTCATGATAGAAATAACTTTTTGTATAACTTGAACAAGACAAAAAATTGTTTGATCCACTTTTCTTAACTTGATAACAGATCAGTGTACAAACAGTCAATCACGTGATCATATCACATGACAATAGATTCACAATGCAACTTTAGCGCACTGAGACCACAATAGAATACTCACAAAGCATTGCCGGCAGAGAGAGTAAAAGCGTAGTACACCGACACAAAAAAACGACATTAACGCAATGAGGCTATTTTGGTAAATTGATAGATAACGGAATACGTCGGCAAGAAAAGGCAGTCCACACTACTACAAAGTAATTTTTCTCTCTTGAGGTGTTTGATGTTTCGAGAATAAGGTATGGTGTAAGAGAGGTTCAAAGGGTTGACATTTCGCATCCTCGCCAGAGGAAACGGTGCGTGAATGGTACGACGGGCTGTCAACGAGGGCAGGTTGCAGATAAAACCCTTAATGAAGTTATCGAAATGAAACGAAACCGTCGAAATGAAACGAAGTACAATGTATACCTACAAAATGCGCACTTAGAACAAGTTAAATAGACACGCTGGAAATTCTCGTAAGGAAATTGGGAACTATTGATATGACCAGCATAGTCCGTCATGTGCACGGAAGCACCATTGTCAACTTCAAATTTCCATTCGAATATCGGAATGCTCAATTTCGAAAAATTTATTTCGGCGATTTCGATGATTTCGATGATTTCATGTTATTTTTTTTCGTTCCATTCCGGGTTTTTTCAAGAACTAGAAGAGGCATGCGGTTTAGTTTTCATGGACGTCTTGTTAGCTCTTTTATTTACGCGTGTTTGTTGCCTAACATGATAAAAATATCGAGAGGGATGGTGTAGAATGAGCATAACCGTATCTCTTTGATGTATCATATTTGCAGATTTTATCTGGGATGTTTTTAGGTGCTGCACATTCTAATATTAGAATGGATACTGGGGACGAGATTCGGGGTACCTGGGAACGAGTGGAACGTAGAGCCATTTGACGTCGCCATATTGAAGAAAAAAATTAACAAAACCGCCACACGGTGACGGTGATGAGGTCGCGCAGGAGGCGGAGTGAATTGGTCAGAATAGATCTCCTCAGAATAAACTAACATTTAATATTTCTGCGGTCTTTTCTCCATACATCGTATCAAGAGTAATGTGACTGAATAGTGTGATATTTCCATTGGTCTTTGTGCGGCTTGTCACGTGCTCTCATGTATGTTTACGTGGTTTTGCTCGAGTTCCGAGAGTCTATCCTCAAGCCATTGACATGATCATATTAGCCCGTTCTACACGAGGACAGTTGGAACCGGCTTCGAGCCAGCTCGAGGCGGGTCAGGATAATTTTTACCGTGTAGAACTAAATCAGAACCGTCTCCAAGTGACCTGACCCGAGGCGCGTTAGCACTGCAGTCTCGAGCCACTTGAGGCGGATTGGAGCCACTTCAAGACGCTTAATCTCTCGTGCAGAACCGATCTGGCCTCGAGTCACTTTGCGCACGGTACTAAAATCGAGTAGTGCGGTATATAGCAGTTCATGAAAACACGCGCCACCATGCGACGGGTTAGTGGTTTAAGTGGCCTGAACTGACCTGGGGCCGGTGATTTGATCCGTCTCCGTGTAGACAGCGTAAAGCCAGTTACAGGTGATCCGGCTTGAAGTGGCTCGAGGTGAGGAGGGCTAAAACCGTCCTCGTGTAAAAGCAACTAATATCGCGAATTAGGTAAATTTAATACTGAACGGTTAACTTCAATATCAGTCAGACATCGTCGAGTAAGAAAACTTCAAACCATAATGAGCACATATAGCAGGTCGGTGTCTGAATACTGGATTTCGCGTTTAAAGGAGCCTTCTCGGCTTTCGTACCGATCTATTTGGTCCATTTCCAGACCACGCCTCTGATGGTGGTGTAACACCTATGTTTGTTCCCGATATTTTAGTGTTTCCATACAATAAACACCTAAAAAGGGAATGATTTTACACATAGAAGGAACAAAGAAAAACGGATCAATCTATCCTTCAGCGTCCGAACCATTAGGCACCTATTCGATAGAGCTATACCCTATACTATACTATACGCAAACAATAGTTTCATGGTCATGCACCCTTTGTGAAGCCATTGTTCGCGTATAGTGTAGTATACCGTATACCTCTATGGAATAGGTGCCTAAGGCACCTTCTCCATAGAGCTATACCCTATACTACACTATACGCGAACAATGGCTTCACAAAGGGTGCATGACCATGAAACTATTGTTCGCGTATAGTAGCTCTATGGAATAGGTGCCTTAGGGGAACACTCAGTAATGGAAACACTCAAAAACGTAACACCGGGACGCGATGCGAATCTCCATGACGCCTAGTCAGTGCCGATGCGATGGACACCCAAGACTCTGCGGCGTTGCCAATTTCCAAATCATCTTGATCATTTGCACCACCACCACCGCGGAATTGATAGGAATACTTTCAATATGTTGACCCGGGAGCCTTTTCATTAGCGGAACTGCCGCAGACGGACTTATTGCCGCCAATAAGACTTTTCCTAATGAATCTGTCTTCAGTGTCATCACCGGTGATATTCTGTTTCGTCGGCCATCGCCCTCAGGCAGATTATTGCTACAAAGATCGTCGTGATTGATGAGCCATGTCACCTCGGAAATGATGGCCATATTTTTGGTCAGTTGCGAGCAGTGAAAACTAATCGATGACCTGACATTGGACGAATGATGGGATCAGGGATATATAATCGCCTTATGGGGCTAACTGTTGTACTCATTTCATTTGTAGCATCTCGGCGGGCGAGCAGTGCATGTGGTCAATGCTGACTTGATCCCCTTCCTGTTCAGGCAATTAACACTTGGTCGACAGCTCACAAACAAAAGTTTGTTTGTCCAGAATTTGACACCGTTACGCATATTTGCCCTTACTAGTTTAGGGCTTTCGACCCCAATGAAAGCAGTTTCGTGGTGGTCGATATCATCAAGATTTTCTGATAACCCTTTGATAAGACAGTACGACAATGGAAACGTAGGCCTAAGTGCAAGCGGGCTTTGTTTTACGACAATAGACCGTGTAATTGGGCGATGTGTAAAATCTTTTAACTGTAATAGCGTAATGACATTACCACAGGCAAAGGGATGTCATCATCTTTTGCCACGAAATCCTTTATCTCTTATTCGTTCGTGGGCAGGATTGGTAACTAGATCACAGCAAATGAGGCGAGTGCCATGATATCTTCATTTTCTTTTCCCACCAATCCAGTCAATCGAAAAATGATTGGCTTGCCGAGTGCAGACATGTTACACTTTGAACCCTGTTTCAAGTGTACGGTCGAAATATTATCGGTTAATTGCCTTTTAAAGGGACACGTGGACCATTAGGTTCGTTTTTCAGGCAGAAATTGCTTCCAGCACGACGGTTAGGCCACGACGACATGCCGGCGGCTCCTTTCAACTCATGCCGGATCATTGAAACATCAATGAGCTGCAGCAAGCACTTTTAAAAGTTTTTAAATGGGCACCTCGTTCGTAATTCCTGGTGGTCCAGGTAAATAGAAATGCAGTTATACACAGTGCCGTAGTGCAGTTATCATACATACGAATTTGCCGAAACTTTGTATTTATTCTATTTGTATATCTGTCTGCACAACAGCGTACTTAGACAATTTGAAATTGAAAAATAACGAAAATGCATAGAACTTACTCTCCCTCAAACAACCTCCTCATTATCGTCCAGCAATTAAGGTGATTCAAGGCAAACTACATGCACTCTTATTACGGTGCTGAAAGTTCCCTGTCAGAAAACGAGGTTTCGATCAAACGACAGGTTTTCTTTGGACGCCCGGAACCAGCAGCTGAGTTTGTCATCTGTCTGTCTCGATCAAGATTTCTTACACTTGTTCATTGATTTCATAAGAACAAAGACAAGAAGATTAATTAAAACTGCATACGGCTGTCGAATTTGTGTTGCTCCTCTTCACTGAATGAAAAGCAAAGTGGATTGTGGTTTCTCAAAAGTAGACATTGAAGAATGATACCCCGTCAATCGCCTCAGTTCACTTTTAATAATTGATAGCGTAAATTACAGGGACGTCACGGCACCAACATTTTTTAGAGGTTTTGTTGATGTTGTTGTTGTGGTCTTGCTGGAGTAAAGATTCTCTTGTTTTTCTGTTTAAAATACAATGTTTTTATAATCCTCCGATGAGAGGACTAGCTTTATTTTTGCTGCGAGGCTCAAAGGTACATGTACGCAAACTCCAAGCTTTGCTATTGGTAACTGTTGCTTAGCAATCGACTATGTAAGCACAGTTTACTTTTGATCAACGGAGCAAATTAAGCTTGTCCTTTCATTGGGAGATTGGGCCATCCGCTGACTCCCCTTAAGTTCACGCCAAGTTCCCGTCATGCTCTCGTCTATAGTAGTGCTCAATGGAGACACTCTGTTGCAAAATTCTGCGAAAGATTGGTCGTTGCGTCACGCAAAGAATGAGAGCGCTAGGCCTTTTTGTGTTAGAACAGAAACAGGAACAGGAATGTGACGGGGCATGATGGGAAGCTCACAGGAGCTTGTCAGAACAAAGGACGGAAATCGGTAGACCACCATCAAATATCTGTCAACGGTTCATCCCCCGTCGTTTCCTCCCATCAGTGGAGGTTCCGAGTAAGGGTGACATCTCCCAGACAAGTGGTGATGACACGCCAATCTGCCTTAGATAGTCGCCACAGAAACTCTCCATTACGGCCGGTAATTCAAGGAGACATGCCGGAAAACAGATGCTAATCAGACGAAAGGGAGCCGCACCCATAAATTTGTCGACGGTCGACCCTCGATCGATTCAAGACAAGAAACAAATGTCATAGACGTGCTCGAAAATGTTACCAATATCATATTTCATATATTTTGTTTAAGAGATGGCTTGTAAGACCATCGAGTCAATAATCATGCTTTCTCCAATAAGAATATTACGGAAACAATGCGTTCTATTTGTTTATTTTGAAAATCATATTGCATTTCCGTGACGACGGATCTGGATTTATGTCTGGCATTATTTGTCATGTTTCTCATCTTATTGTTTGTCCCTTTCGTAGGCAGTTGACGCCAGGTTCAGTTTTTACAATACATTCCCCCTCAAATCGCCAAAATCCAGTCTGCAAAATCGTAACCTCTGCTCCGGAGAATGTTCTTACTCGGGTCTGGCGCGTCATCGTGCGTAAAGCCGCCTCCACTGCGCATGCCCCATCAATCTTTAATGAGTGTACGGGAAGGTTCGAAGTGAGTATTCGAACCCGCCAGCCGGTTGATCAGCATGCGATAGCTCGGTCGGTTATAACTCGCCTACCAGGGATATTGGTCTGACTGGTTATGTCTGTGAACTATAATCCTACAATCGGGTTAGGGGACCAAAGAGATTAGCATGGGCTTTGACCAAGCTGCCGGCTGCCCAGTAACCTTCCATTCTACAGTAGCAGTTCCCAACATTACACATAAAATGACAAAAGTCAAAAACTGACCGAATCATCATGCCTTTCCTATGTTAATCCCTACAGGACCTAGTGATGTCTCCGAAAAAAATCGGATATACGTCGAACACTTTACAAAATTTGTTTACTAATACTAATAAACAGATAAAGAACAATCGTACTGAAACAGAACTGAACTAAAAAAGCCTGCAGCTCACTCCTTTAAATTGATGTCAACTTTTGTCGGCAAATAAAGTTAAGAAATCACCACATAAACACCAACGAGTTTGTTAAACTGTTGTACCTTTTTTATTCGAGTCATGTGTATAGGTTTATTGCATTTGTCACTGTTCTGAATAGGTCATGGTTTAATGGCTTGTACGTGATGACTGATGAGAAATTCGGTTTTTCCTTACTACAAGTTCAATTCATCAGGAGATTGCCTTGGAGAGGTTCCAGCGGTGCGGACATACTACTACGTGGCACAGAAAATGGTGTACACTTTTGATTTTGAATACCGCCAATGACTTTAGATAAAGCAAAAGTGACTTCACCATCATAATCCACTGATGATGGACTGCTATATAGCATTTCGCGAAGATGACGTCACTGCAGCTGCTGCCCTCTATTGCCCCATCGCTGAATTACAGGCAATGTCGGACAAACATGCGGTTTCGTAATGGATTCAGGCTTTCTTACTAGGGCAGTTAGATTCAATCTGGCACATGTCCGAGTGTTGGAAATACTACATAATTGTTCTGAATATTTCTCTCTCTGACTCTATGGTATCATTCATGCTAAAAACAATGCAGGGTCAAAGATAATTGACTTTGAAATAAGCTCAAATGCGTGGAAATAAGTGTCGATGGCCGACTGTCACGTGACTAAAACGTCATCAATATCTTATGCAAATGACCTTGTGAGCTATCAATAGTAACTTCGCGGGATGCTATTGAACTTGATTTCATGGTTTCTGAAAAACTGCCATTTTTTAAAAATCGAAGTATCTTGACTTTTTTCCAAGGTAAATTCTTGCCATGAGTGCCTTCATACTTCTATTGTCTAGCTACAACATCCGCCATGATTCGTGTTAAGCATAGCAAACTAGAATTGAAGTGCAAATTAATGCAAGACAATGCATTTCTAATTAGACTTATTAAGACAGCACAAAACATGAAGCCCTTTAAAATTTGTATCTATGCATAAATTAAAGGCATACACTCACATTCCGCATGAATTTACCCTGGAATCATTTTCTTATCAAAATTAAGTTCATTGTTATAGTGAAGTCACGTCGCTCCCCCTCCCAAAAAAATAAATAATAATAATAAACTAAGTTAATGCCATCGTTTATTCTTTTTGATCTCCTTTCCTGAATTGGTTACTGCGCAATTAGATTAAAATAATAAAACTGAATTGAATTGAATTTAAATTTGAATTCGAATTTGAATTTGAATTTGAATTTGAATTTGAATTTGAATTTGAATTTGAATTTGAAACTTTTGTACCCTTGCTTGCCTGTATGGGTAGATTATGGTTACCCAACGAAAATCTCAAGTTGCAATGAAAATCCATCCATGATTGTTGAGATGTTCTCTGTGGTAGTTTATTATAAAGGTCTTGGTTAACAAAAGGCAGCACCAAATTCAACTGTCGGTCGGAAATGTAAATACCTTTACCGCAAAAAATAATGTTGGTATTACGATCAAACAAATTGGAAACAGGATTAATTAGGCCCAGCTACATGCTGCCGAAATTTGCTAAATGATTGTAAATATTTTTGAAGCCTTCTAAAATCGAAAGTGTGTTATCTTTTCTCGGACACTTAGTATGATCACCCGTTTGCCAGATAATATAATTCTAATCAATAACCGGACCAATGTATTTTACAGCGCAATAAAAATCACCCATCGGGATAGAGGCAAATCAATGGATTGTCATTCCGACCATGAGGGTAGATTGGCTATGTTGCAATGATCATGTTGATGTTTTTGTGGTGAAGAAGTCAAGCTTTCTTGGCCAGTATAGATAATGAATAGAGATGGATTTTTTGGAACAGAGCTGATCGCAAGGGAATTAGCTTTAGCTACGTTTGAAAATCCTTTGACAGTACAGTACCATTACCTTAACATTATACAAAGCACATTGACCACCGCGAGATGTCTTTCACCGCTCCAGCGGTGTCGTTCGCGCTCCAGCCCAAAATGACGCAGGCATAACATTTACGAATGGACCGCAGTAGCTTGAAATCGACAGGACAGTCATTCCTTAGCTTTGAAGATTCTAATCAAGTTGTTCCAAATAATTGACCCGATAGCAAACGGGATGACGGCAGATAGACAGACTTAGAATGATGATGGCACCAATGATTTCTCATTAGGGAGAAGGATTAATTACCGAGAGTGCAGTTTGGTCATACCAGCCTTAGATCGACAAGCCCGTCCCTTCAGAAGATAGATGGAGAGCGCGCTAAATGGGAGCTGAAGTTCTAATCAGAGGATCCAGATTGCACGAGATAATTTTCTACGGCCTGAAATCTTGAGACCTCAGTAGAGACTGTGTGTTGTCCTTTAAAAGCCGGCCCCTGGTGCACTGTCCGTAATTTTGGATAAATTTGAATGGATTTTGGGGGCAATTTTGGGGGTTTCGTGGTCTTGTATTTGGACTGTGTGTTGTCTTATAAAAGCCGGCCCCTGGTGCACTGTCCGTAATTTTGGATGAATTTGAATTGATTTTTGGGGCAATTTTGGGAGATTTCGTGGTCTTGTGTGGGACTTTGTGTTGTCTTATAAAAGCCGGTGTAGAAGTTTAAAATGTCCTAGGATAGAATGCCCGGGAAAAAAAGGATTCTATTATGCCCTACAATCTCTGAGCTATTGACGGTCAGGGTCTCTATAGAACTATATTGCAGAATACAATGGGGGGGGGGGGGGGCATTTGGTACTGTTACACCGGCCCCTGGTGCACTGACCGTAATTTTGGATCAATTTGAATTGATTTTTGGACTGACATTTTGGGGGTTTTCGTACTCTTGTCTGCTGGTTAAATACACCTTTGGGATATGGTAATAGTCGTTTTTTAACCCCTGGCCAACATAATGGAATAATACACCGGTTGAAATCAACATATTGACAGGACAGGCTGCAACCATAGCTTTCCGGAAACTCAGAGCCATTGACAGCACCATAAAGATACCGGGTCTTGGCATAAAGATTAGGATTTTATATGGCTTATGTCCGATCAGTGCTTTTATTACATCCTGGTTCCTGTGGCGCATCGTGGAAGTGCGATGGTAATAAACGCATAAAAGGCGAGGTGGTGGCCAAAAGCACCAACCAAAAAAACTACAGTCTTGGAAATAAAAGTTTTGGAGCGTTTTCGGCCCATACAAATGGTAGTACATGTATATAAATGTTGAAACGAGCCAAATGAAACAAGTCAAACTAAACGATCCAAATACACATTCTAAACATGAAATTGAAGATCACGTTTAGATGTAATATGATTGAAAAGTCTTAGGTTGATATTTGCATGAAATGAAAAAGCACTTTTAATCACTTAGGCACACTTAATTTGGCATGTTTAGGTTTTAAACAAACCAAAATAAACGACTGAATGAGACGTTTCATGGTGCATCTTGCAAAACTTAAAATGAGCCAAATTGAATGGGACTATGTGAAAAATATTTCATTTTATGCCATAAACACACTCGACCGAACCATACAATGAATATTGCATGTAAATTTGATCTTTAAATTCATGTTTAAAACGTTTATTTGGCTCGTTTAGTTTGGCTTGTTTCATTTGGCTCGTTTCAACACTTACATACTACCTACACAAATATGTGTCCCGTAGAGCTTTTTCAGTGAAGTGGAAAACCCTTAGAAACCACTTCATTTTACCTCCTATGATCTGTAGATGTTTACAATTCAATTGCCATCCTGAAGCTCGTGGTCTTATGTACAGGGAATGGTTGTATGTAAATGTTGAAACAAGCCAAACTAAACGATCCAAATAAACGTTTTAACCCTAAACTTAAAGATCAAGTTTACATGTAATATTCATTGCAGGATTCGGTCAAGTATGTTTATGGCATGAAATATAATATTATTCACATAGTCCCATTCAATTTGTTTCATTTTTAGTTTTGCATGGTGCACCATGAGACGTTTCATTCACTCGTTCATTTTGGCTTGCTTAAAACTTGAAACGAGCCAAATTAAGAAGGCCTGAGTGAATAAAAGCATTTTCATTTTATGCAAATATCAACCTAAGGCCTGCAATCATATTAGGCCTACATCTAAACGTAATGATAGCACTAAGTGTGAATGATAATTAACTCACTCAATTAGGTCACCTCATTAACCCCATTGAATATACTTGGGCCTGATCTTCAACGCCCTTTTTGGGAAGCCCTGGTATTTTTCAAAGTTTTTTCAAGAAATCTGACTTGTGTCGGATAAATCATGGAAAAGTTAGGGAAGTCGTTTAGAAGTCGGGAGTCTCCTACCAGTGAATCCCTCATTATGGATCCATGGATGGACACTTTTGCCTGTGTCATAGTATAGAGCTATGGGTGCTATGAGCTCCATCTTCATGGTTGCTTAATGGCGACGAACGGGCTCCAGAGTAGGAATAGCGTACAGTTATCGTAAATCTCTGATAGTGACACGAACGATAATGCTCGGACACTCTCAATTGCCATAAAGCAGAGCTAATGGACGGAGAAGCTGATGAGAACATCAATACAACACAAGGATCGGGTACAGGGTCAATTTCCAGGTCGAATATACCGCTCAGATTCTTATAAGAGCGGGTGCGAAAGCGGGAAATCGCGCTGTTTTCACAGGCGTTAGATTAATTTCGGTGTTCATCATCTGCTCGGCGATATTGTAACTTACCACTAGGTCAGGCCTGTTTAATGTGGAAAACCGCCAAGGTTCCACCTATGTTAGATTTAGATCTTTGAATACAGCTTTGCGTGTGATATTCGAGAGCGGGGGTGTTATTCATGTATTCAGCTTGATTCGGCAGCGGCGCTATTGGTCAGAGCGTAATTGATTTTGGTCTCTTTCAATGAAGGTCTGATGAACGTCAGTCCGATTTTTGGTGAATTCACACAAATCTCAGCTGTTTAAAAATGTGTCTTTTTATCCGACCCTTCTTTTGCGTTTAGTGTGGACCTCTCATGAGACTGTATGGTAGTGTAAAGAATCCGTGATAATTTATTACCTCATACCGGTGTAAAAGAAATGCAAGTCCCCCCGGAATCTAAGTCCGGTCCTTTTGTTAAAGTGAATAGAGTCGCCGAGTTCCTTTGTTGAAGATTATGTAGCTAACCCTAACCAAACCATTAACCACATTCGTTGACAATACACAGCTATTATATGGGGTCGTGCATTCCTAGGACGTCCATTCCTTTTACACCGGTATACCCGCATCAAAACTCAAACTTTGAATTTGCCGGCCTCGAGCACTTTGAAACTAAATCATTAGACAAGAGTTTTTCAGATATAGATGAGGCCAAAGGTACTTGGCTGACATCATGACTGACCCGCTTTATTTGGCTCCGTGAAAGAGCATGGATGAGGCCTACCCCGAGGATAATCTAGTGTTGTGCTACACCACTATCCTTTGGTAAATGTGATCTGGGCACATTCCTGAGATCAACTAAGTACCTTCGGCAAGAATGATATGAAAAACGCCATGAAAAACACTTTATAACCCACTGAGAGACTAGATTAGTCCTGATATCCGTATACTGATTGGGTCGGTAATATAAACACTCCACACACTGACCTGGCACGTCAACTCTTATGCGCAGACAGTAAATGACCGAAAGTCGTGCCAAGGCTAAGACAGGGAATCCTCGACGTGATAAAGCTAATCAGATTTTTATGTAGCCCCGGAAAGCTGGTAATAGGAGCTAATACGGCTATTGTTTGGGAATAAGATTCATTGAACAGAGGGCAAGCGGACGAACTGTTGATGATGAGAGACCAACGAGGCTACTTGTGATATATCGCTTTGGGTCGATAAAAATGAGTACGCTATTAAATATGTTTGGGCATTATTGTATCGCGTACACCTGCTCTTTACAGAGAGAGTCTTTTTTCGTTATGACAATTGCTCAGGTATTAAGCTAATGTCCATATCGATTCCCACCAATTTAAGTATTAACTATTATTGTAATTTAATCTACATTGTGAGCTTTCATGTTATTATCAACTCATTCATACCAATAATTGTCCTAATGGTATTTACTAGGTTGATATTAGTGCCGTTCAGACGACAGAAATTCAGCCCGCTGAGATCCGATCGAATCCGAATGCGGTCTTATGCGGTCTTTTTGGAAAGCGTTTAAAGCCTAAAGCCTAAAACTTGGTGATTAAATCAACTTGCATTCAGCGGGAAGTGGATCGACCACAAATTATATACTTAGTCACAATCATTTGTGGAAACAATCCGATTTTTCTTCCGTCGCAAAAAAAGGGTCATGTAGCCGTTGTTGCGACGGCTCCTCGATCATTTCACTGAAAATGACTCACAGCGTACCAAACACTTTAAGTTACGTATCGGGTGGTCGCAGTGGTGGTGATATTCATCATGGTTACTTCCGGTTGGCCTCTTCCGGTTTAAGAGGTAAATGAAGTCCAGTCCTCTCATTGGGAGATTGGAAATTGACGTCACGTTTCGACACAACAGGGCAACGCTCTAGTGCCAGTCAGGGTCATGTAGCCGTTGTTGTGATTATATACAGGTATAGTTTTTCTGGAACCCTTATTCATGACAGTTGTTGTTGTAGGTCTTCTTGTGTCGTCTTATAATCTCGCCATAAGCCTGTTGCATGGCATCTGTACTTACTTTCAGTAATCTCCCAGTCAGACAGGCACAAAGACTGCTTCGATAAAATCTGAGTCGCCTCATGTCTCACTTTCAAACCATGATATTTAGGATAACAAGTACAGAGTCCTAAAGGGAATTTCGCACGACCTCCGTTTCGGCCAACATTTTACATTTCTCGGGCTGTAAAAAATATACCTTCTCATTTCCAGTTTATAAATCCGGCGCTGATCAGTAAGCTAGACTTGGCCTGATGAACTTGTGGACAATAAGGTCTGCAATAGGGTTCCATTCAGAAACTCGGGTACGAGTTGATGATGCAGTTGCTTTGAAACCGACTGAGGCGCCTTAATGGCATTGGGTTGCTCGTACGAAGTTCGCTTTAAGGGTTGACCATATACACCCACCGCCATTTTGACCAAAACTTGAAATCTTTAGAATTTGATTTGATTTTCAAGCCTTGCGCTGCATGGACGACCAAGGCTCGATAATCTCATCACAGTTGGAGTGTCACACACGTATTCCTCAACACGTCTGAAAGGCGCGATAAAGAATATTTTAAGAGGAACACTGATTACGTCCGTGCAATGGCAGCTAACCAGTTGGAGAGGTGACTTGGTGATTAAATCAACTAGTATTCAGCGGGAAGTGGATCGACCAGAAATTATATTCTTAGTCACAATCATTTGTGGAAACAATCCGATTTTTCTTCCGTCGCAAAAAAAATCAAGTTCTCGTTCAAGTGACTATCTTATCTACCATCTAACATTACGCTAAATCGCCATTGTCGTTTAGGCCTATAGACCCCCATGGGAGATGTTCCATGGGGGTCGACGTTATCAATATTAGCTCTGATAACCCTTTGATAAGACGGTAAAACAATGGGAATATAGGCTTACGCGCGAGCGGGTTTGGGAAGACAATCTACCGTGTATTGAGCTAGGCCTGAATTCTTTTATTTGTGAGGTAAAGGGCATGTAATATAGTGTTCCCCTCAGCAACTTACTGATCCAGAAGTATTAAGGTAGCAGGAAGGGTAGGGCATTTGTGGTTTCTGAGTCTGAGGGGGTTGGTGTCTGTTGACTGTGCTTTAAGAGAGACTAGGCATGGCGCCAGTCTCTCTCAAAGCACAGTCAACAGGCGTTTGGTCTTAGTATTTAGGTAAGTACACAATCAAGCCAGCTCAGAGAGCAATGATTGAACGATGCTGTGGACAAATCCAAGGATACTGCATCAGTCACGACCAACTTCTCATCAGAAAGCGTCACCACCAGCATATTCAATGTTCAGTTCCAACCTGTACCAGTCCAATGCACGCCTGTCATGGTCAGCAGTGGTCAGCTTAGCGCGATATGGAACATTCTTCCGAAACTCAAGCGAGGGAAATCTGCTCATTAGCATATCTCGCGCACTACTCCTTCTGGTCAAACATCGTAGTGAAATCGTAATGGAAAACGTCTGGCTTTACGCCAGACTAATAAGTGAAGAACTAATAGGTAAAGAACTTCTACTTGCATGAGACTGCTGTGATGAAATTATCATTGCAGAGACTCCGGTGACGTACACATTTATTTTTTACAATCAAAAATGCCCTCAAAAGACGACATGGAATGATTATTTTATTGATATTTCCTACTACATATCTTCCAATTATCACTTTATACAAATAGATCGGTGTTAGGTCGCATGCTTTTCTTTCCTGGTGACACTATAAAGCAAAATAGTTGCAACCCCGTAAATGCGCTATAAGTCCAATAATAAGTGACGGTGACCCGTTATAAATGTTTCGCCAGCTTCGCTTTTTTGCCGCTACGCGGCGCTTTGGGCCCTTGCGTCGAGGAAAATGATTGCCCCATCTCTCACAAGGTCGTTGAGGACAAATGCCATTTTCTCTTGAATAGTCCCAAACCGAGTATTGCAAGACGCATTATCGCGATGAATCTTTCAAGGAATTGAAGGACAGTTGGAAAATTCGCTGAGAAGGATTTATTTGTACATTTTTCGGATCATCAGAAGGACATTTTTCTAAAGCTACATTCGTTTTGTTGATTGACCGAGTTTACAAAACGGATTTTTCAGCATGTAAGCTTACATTATATGTCCAAGCATTAAACTTTCAACGGTAATACCACTGGTCTGATTGTGGTCAAGATCTTGCCTTTCCTCCTCTCCAGAAGTGTTTCCGATTATATCAGCGCATAGCGGTTTTAAGATCGGTCCCATAACGACAATGTGCAGTGTCTGTGAGTTTAACCAAACAGCTCTTGGAGAATTTGTAATTAATTTACAATAATTGTAATCCCACGCATGTCCTGTTAAGTATCTTGGGGTTTATTTCAATTTCATGATTACTCGCAAGGCTGGCAAAAATTACCTTCACGGGTGTGCAAATAATGAGTATTGGTGTTGTTCCCAATATTTTTGCCCGGACTTGAACTTCTCTGTAAGTTTTTGATCAATTTCACGCTGGTTTCTAATTGAGACAATATTGCCCTGCAACAGGAAATCCGCAGGGGACTTTTACAATCATGGAAATTGCCGTCGAATATACCCGGCGACTGTCCGCACCATAACATCGGCTTTCCCGCGGATTTCGCACGACAAACATTTCGGCCTACTTTTTGCATTTTCTCGGGCGGTGAAAATGAACCTTTAGCTTCTCATTTCCTGTCTATAAGTCCGTTACAGATCATCAGTTGGCTAGATTCGGCCTGATGAACTCGCGTATGACGCGATGATGCATCAATTCCTTTGATACCGACGGAGATCGGTAAGGGCATTGCGTTTCTCCTACGAAGTTCGCTAGTGAGTTTTCGCTTCTCTATTCCGAGAACTAATTCACCGAGAATGACCAATTTTAGTGTAGGACGTCATCACTTGTTGGGCATCTGTTCGCGATCAACAAACTGGTTCCGTAAATCAGGCCTTGGTGGACAATTGCGCTAATTAATGCACAGTTCTACACAAGAAACTGGTTAGAAACAATAAAAAGTTGATCGACAAGACGAGAGGTGATAGGGGAAAATGACAGACAGAAGCGGATTTCAAAACCTGAAAACCCAGCCGTTGCTATTCTGGAACTCATTCGCAAATGCGATATCGGTGTTCCACGACTTGGTCTTGTTGCCTCTGCCTGCTGTGACTACCCATGCCATTGGTAAAACATAACCGGTTGCATCAACCTCGACCATCAATACTCAAGTCCACTCATAAATGTTGTTTCCGCATCGTTTGGTGGTCTGTTGGGCGAACTGCTGGTCGGATTTCTTTGAAGTTTGGTTTTTAGTCATCTTGCCTCAAAACCAAACAGGATTTTAGGGGTTCAGCATTCTCAGGGCAGAATTTTTAAAAATTCCTCAACGAAGTCCAATGGTCATTTGGAGGGTACGCTGGATAAGCCATACTTTGTTTTCGGATATTTTTTAATCATTCTTCGCACATCAGTAGATGGAAACAAAAAAATAATAACCTGGACATTTCACCCCGATTGGTCGAAAAATAAACCGTACAAAATGTCCGAATTCAATGCACTACGTCAATGTACACAAATACTGTACATACAAAAGATTTATTTCGTGACCATTTTTACTATGGTTTGGTTTTCAGATGAAGACCAATAAAAAACAAACTTCAAAGAAATCTGGCCAGTGGTTAGTCCTCCGGGGCCCAAACGATGCGGATATAGCATTTACGAATGGACCATAGTACGTTGACGGACGCCCAATTCATTCTGCCCATTAAATTGATTGACGAGAATGTACTGGTGCAGACATATCGGTCTCCGTATTGCCCGGTTTTACGTGGCACTGCCTACTATCGTGACCTTTGGTAAGGTCTGAAGGCTCATTATCGCTTTCCGCCCGTTTGAGCCCTGCGAAAAAAATGTCATCAGACGACAATCTCTTCAGCGCAGGCATTATTTCTATGGACGACGATAACTTTGGAACAGACTTGTTTATGTTTCACGCTGGGTTGGTCTAATTGTTGTCATCGCGTGTCTGGACTACTCATAATTTCCCTCGGGGAAGCGATTAATGGGTTAAACAAGAGCCTCCTTATACTGTGATTAATGAATACAGTCCAACCTCCCTTAGCAAACACCTCTCTATTAAGGACACTATTTTTGGTCACAAATTTGTTATTTCCATTCAATTTGACCTCTCTAATCAGGACACCTCTCTATTTGTGACAGCACTTGTCAGCCCCGAGGGTGTCCTTGATGGAGAGGTTCTACTGGATTCCTGATAATGACCACTCAGTCCTGGATAAAATCAGTGGACGACAATATTGTCTATGATGCATATTGACGCAGACATATTCATCGTTTCAAGCCTCACGGACTGTGCATTTGTCCGTATATAAATATTCATTTCAGTTTATTTATTGCTATGAGGCATAGAAGAGACAGAGGATGGGCTTTTTAGGAAACATTGTGCGCGAAAAAAAACAGCGAAAAAAATTATCAAATCTTTGATAGCATCGTATTGAGATTTTCGACCTGATTTTTGACTTAACTGACCTCCGTGCACATTTCAAAGTGGCATTAAAAATCGTATCTTTTAGAACTGTATCGATATTTTCGACCTCATTTTCGTCCTAACTGACCTCCTATCTCTACATACCATTGCGACAATAAGGAGAAATAATCCTGACCACTACCTCCGTATATTAATTAATCTACCGCGTGGAGATGTTTCTCATCACCCATTCATCAACACTCAGATTAATGGAGGGTGGGTACTCGACCTCACTCGTCAGCCAATCAATAATGTTAATACTTATTTTGATAAGTCTTACCATTATTGATTGTTGATACTTACTTAATAAGTATTACCATTATTGATTGGCTGACGAGTGTGTACCTCATCAAGTACGCGGTAATAACCATTTTGGATAAAAATGATAAAATGCACGACAACAACAGATCAGCTTGCAACATCAGATAAAATTATCATCACGGCCCGGTTGTTTGTCATAAACACGGACGTATTTGAGTTTATGATTATGTCTTGTATTAACACGGTTTGTGGCCTAATCAGAAAATGAACCAAGTTTCTCATCACCAACTCATGGACCCTCACATTAGTTAAGAATGAATTCTCGGCTACAAGGCGAAATGTCAACCAATCAATAACTATGGTAATACTAATTAATACGGCTTCTGTCCTAATCAAGAGCTGGGTTATAACCCTTTTGTGATCTTATATGCGCGACAACAAATTACATCGACCTTGAGAGATGTACCAGATCACCAGTGTCAGATCGAATATACGAAAGCTTTGTGTCAGATCGAATATACAAAAGCTTTAATCAGTTCTCCTACCAGTACCAGATGTACCAGATGTACCAGATGTACCAGATCACCAGTGTAAGATCGAATATACGAAAGCTTTAATCAGTTCTCCTACCAGTACCAGATGTACCAGATGTACCAGATGTACCAGATCACCAGTGTTGGATCGAATATACGAAAGCTTTAATCAGTTCTCCTACCAGTACCAGATGTACCAGATGTACCAGATGTACCAGATCACCAGTGTTGGATCGAATATACGAAAGCTTTAATCAGTTCTCCTACCAGTACCAGATGTACCAGATGTACCAGATCACCAGTGTTAGATCGAATATACGAAAGCTTTAATCAGTTCTCCTACCAGTACCAGATGTACCAGATGTACCAGATGTACCAGATCACCAGTGTCAGATCGAATATACGAAAGCTTTAATCAGTTCTCCTACCAGTACCAGATGTACTAGATGTACCAGATGTACCAGATCACTAGTGTGAGATCGAATATACGAAAGCTTTAATCAGTTCTCCTACCAGTACCAGATGTACTAGATGTACCAGATGTACCAGATCACCAGTGTGAGATCGAATATACGAAAGCTTTAATCAGTTCTCCTACCAGTACCAAATGTACCAGATGTACCAGATGTACCAGATCACCAGTGTCAGATCGAATATACGAAAACTTTAATCAGTTCTCCTACCAGTACCAGATGTACCAGATGTACCAGATCACCAGTGTGAGATCGAATATACGAAAGCTTTAATCAGTTCTCCTACCAGTACCAAATGTACCAGATGTACCAGATGTACCAGATCACCAGTGTCAGATCGAATATTCGAAAGCTTTAATCAGTTCTCCTACCAGTACCAGATGTACCAGATGTATCAGATCACCAGTGTCAGATCGAATATACGAAAGCGTTAATCAGTTCTCCTACCAGTACCAGATGTACTAGATGTACCAGATGTACCAGATGTATCAGATCACCAGTGTCAGATCGAATATACGAAAGCTTTAATCAGTTCTCCTACCAGTACCAGATGTACCAGATGTACCAGATGTACCAGATCACCAGTGTGAGATCGAATATACGAAAGCTTGAATCAGTTCTCCTACCAGTACCAGATGTACCAGATGTACCAGATGTACCAGATCACCAGTGTGAGGTCGAATATACGAAAGCTTTAATCAGTTCTCCTACCAGTACCAGATGTTCCAGATGTACCAGATGTACCAGATCACCAGTGTCAGATCGAATATACGAAAGCTTTAATCAGTTCTCCTACCAGTACCAGATGTTCCAGATGTACCAGATCACCAGTGTAAGATCGAATATACGAAAGCTTTAATCAGTTCTCCTACCAGTACCAGATGTACCAGATGTACCAGATGTACCAGATCACCAGTGTGAGATCGAATATACGAAAGCTTAAATCAGTTCTCCTACCAGTACCAGATGTACCAGATGTACCAGATGTACCAGATCACCAGTGTGAGGTCGAATATACGAAAGCTTTAATCAGTTCTCCTACCAGTACCAGATGTACCAGATGTACCAGATGTACCAGATGTACCAGATGTACCAGATCACCAGTGTGAGATCGAATTTACAAAAGCTTTAATCAGTTCTCCTACCAGTACCAGATGTACCAGATGCACCAGATGTACCAGATCACCAGTGTTAGATCGAATATACAAAAGCTTTAATCAGTTCTCCTACCAGTACCAGATGTACCATATGTACCAGATGTACCAGATCACCAGTGTGAGGTCGAATATACGAAAGCTTTAATCAGTTCTCCTACCAGTACCAGATGTACCAGATGTACCAGATGTACCAGATCACCAGTGTGAGATCGAATATACAAAAGCTTTAATCAGTTCTCCTACCAGTACCAGATGTACTAGATGTACCAGATGTACCAGATCACTAGTGTGAGATCGAATATACAAAAGCTTTAATCAGATCAGTTCTCCTACCAGTACCAGATGTACCAGATGTACCAGATGTACCAGATCACCAGTGTTAGATCGAATATACAAAAGCTTTAATCAGTTCTCCTACCAGTACCAGATGTACCAGATGTACCAGATCACCAGTGTGAGATCGAATATACGAAATCTTTAATCAGTTCTCCTACCAGTACCAGATGTACCAGATGTACCAGATGTACCAGATCACCAGTGTCAGATCGAATATACGAAATCTTTAATCAGTTCTCCTACCAGTACCAGATGTACCAGATGTACCAGATGTACCGGATCACCAGTGTCAGATCGAATATACGAAAGCTTTAATCAGTTCTCCTACCAGTACCAGATGTACCAGATGTACCAGATGTACCAGATCACCAGTGTGAGATCGAATATACGAAAGCTTTAATCAGTTCTCCTACCAGTACCAGATGTACTAGATGTACCAGATGTACCAGATCACCAGTGTGAGATCGAATATACGAAAGCTTTAATCAGTTCTCCTACCAGTACCAGATGTACCAGATGTACCAGATCACCAGTGTGAGATCGAATATACGAAAGCTTTAATCAGTTCTCCTACCAGTACCAGATGTACCAGATGTACCAGATGTACCAGATCACCAGTGTTAGATCGAATATACGAAAGCTTTAATCAGTTCTCCTACCAGTACCAGATGTACTAGATGTACCAGATGTACCAGATCACCAGTGTCAGATCGAATATACGAAAGCTTTAATCAGTTCTCCTACCAGTACCAGATGTACCAGATGTACCAGATGTACCAGATTACCAGTGTCAGATCGAATATACGAAAGCTTTAATCAGTTCTCCTACCAGTACCAGATGTACCAGATGTACCAGATGTACCAGATCACCAGTGTGAGATCGAATATACGAAAGCTTTAATCAGTTCTCCTACGAAATTCGGAAATCCCGCCAAAAAATCCAAGTTTAAAACCTGAATAAGAAATTCAGAAATTTATTCGAATTCAAAATTTCTTTATAATTCAAAATTTCATTCGAAATATACTTCACGAAACAGACTTTAAAATTTAATTTTATATTTGCCAATTTGTTTTGCTGCATATTTAGATATGGACTTCAAAGCTGAATTTTGAAAAGACATTTCTAAACTGAGCATTCTGGGTCTTTGGCCACACTGTTAGATCATCAAGTGATATGTTTTTCATATCGTTCTGGCCAAAGGTACCGAGTCAGACTCAGAAATGTGACCAGATCACATTTACCAACAGATAGTGATGTGGCACGACACTAGATTATCCTTACGGTAGGCCTAACCAATGCTCAACCAAAGCCGGCCAACTATGACACCGGCTGCCCAGGGTTAAGTGTTACATCACTATTTGTGATCACCTTAAGATAGTTTAGTGACAAGAGGTTAGCCAAGTACCTATTGGCAGATCTAAAAAACCACTCTCGGCAGGTTTCTTATTACCCACACATCGACTATCACATCAGTGTGAAATGATATAAGCCATCCAACCAGTAATGGCAATAAGTGCTCATTAATTCGCCTTGTGTCCTCCATCAGCAAGTTTTGGCCAGTATCTTCCTGAGGGAGCATTGGCGATGACAGACTAGAAGTGACAATGACCTTGTTACCACAGAGTCGTGTCAGATAGGTCAACAGAACTTCTCCAATGTTCAAATACGTGTGAAAGCCAAAACAATGCAGTAATCAGAAATGCAACGCTACACTTCAAGATTTAAAAATTCCATTCGAATTTCAAATTTTCTCGTTGAATTCGAAACTTCACTTTGAAATTCAAAACTTCGCGTCGATTTCGAAATTCACTTCGAACTTTACTTTAAAATTCGAATCTTAACTATTTTAGATTGCATGACTTATATCATAGCTGAATTTCGAAGACAACTTCTTATCAAATACATATGAAAGCCAAAATGGCTCATTCAGAATTCAGGAATTATAAATTTGACGTCATTATTCGAAACTCAAATTCGAAATTCAATTTGTGACTTCTAATTCGAAACGTCACTTCAAAATTCGAAATTTAACTACGAAATTCATGACTTGAAATCAAAACTGAATTTAGAAGACAACTTTTCAATTTGGATTGCCTCATATAAACTTGGCTTTTAAGTGAACTGCCCGGAAGATATGTCGGACATAAGTCACCAATGGCATGTGGTAAAGTTTCCAACCGCGCGGTTTCCACAGGCACTGGATTACTTTCGATGTCGTTTATTGGCTCGGCAAAATACTTTATACTGTATTTGGTCAATCTAAGATGAACCACCGAAATGTCCAACAAATTTGCCATTATTTGTTTGCGATAGAGCCAGCGGGTTCCATGGCCTGATTAATGGTATCAGCTTTCGAGATCCAGATCAGACCTGCCCTTAAACCGATGACGTCATACACAATAACCTGCCATTCTCGTGGAATTGGTTCTCGGAACGGATTAGCGGGACCTCACTATTGTTACTGATTATAAATCTGTCAAACGCGAGAGACTGCGACAGGTTCCGGCTGGAATGGAATCTGACCTTCACACGAATACAGCTGCTCTCATTCGTAAACAAGTGGTCGGCGATATCCTCTTGGGGAAATGGCGACGCAAAGGGGAAATTGGCTGTGCCAGACCAGAAATGTGAGTGACCTTGCAAACAGATTTTTACTCGATAAGCGCACTAAGAACGTGGGCACAAATGGCTTGAGGACGGATTCTGTAAAAGCAGGAAGCGGCATTCCACGGGCTTTTTGTGGCCATTTATAACCTCGCACCGAAATTAGTTCAACGCCTGCGAAAACCGTGCAGTTTCCTGCTGCAGAGAAAACTAAAAGCCAAAAGGCCTCTAAGGACGACCACGCTAAACGTGCGATTTCTTTGTGCTCTTCGCCGTGAAGTCATCTGTTAGAGTACCATTGACGGTTAACCAATAAAACTGGTAAAAAGAATTTGTACCAACTCTTCCAAAGTCACCCGCTCGAAATTTCTCGCGAACGTCTCAATTCTTCAGCTTGGCAGTGTATTTGGTTTAAGGAATTGATACCGAACTGGAGGTATTTTGACTCACCAAAACCGCGAGGGTGGAGCTAAAATGTAGACCAAAACCGAGGTAGAGCCGAGCTGACCGCGTTATAAGGACGTGGTGACGTTATACACAGGGCTGGAGGAGCTAGACGTTCCCAAGAAATGTCGAGCTTGTGACTTAGAAAGTGTTGGTACAAACTGATTTTTTTCCTCCATTTTATAGGTTACATTAGTGACGAAAGTTCGACTTTTGCAAATAATTTGTTTGGTAAAAACTTGGCGTTTTTGCCGTAACTGAGCAGTATTGATTGATAATTCCCGAAGGTGTGCCAGGGTGACATGGCCAAAGCTGATCATGTGTCTTGATTAATGTTAGTTCAGATGCCGCTTAGTAATTAACGGCGCATGTCACTATAGCTAATCTTTGTCTGCATCGGCCGCAATCTCCTAGCTTCGCCATTGGTAACGGTTGCTTAGTGATACTATCACCGTTTACTAGCGTACATTTGGCCTCTTCCGGTTGGTCACTTCCGGGCAGCAAATAGAGCTAGTGCTCTCATTGGGAGATTGCATTGACCTCCCACGTTTTCGAAATAATGTCAGACAGCTACCCATACAGTATATCGGGTGGCCCAAAAAACCCATCGAACTTTATAAGACCAAAGTTCTCATGAAATATCGAGTCAATGAACATAACATTTTGCATCCACTTACGTATTGAGTTTATCTGTGGGTACTCAGCTATGTCACTTTCAGCGTTATCTCTAATACATCTTGTAAACTCAACATTCAGGGCATGATTCGATGACGTCACGTATGTCATTCAATCAGGTTTCAGTAATGTAATCAATCTCAAATCTCCTGGGAATTATAACTCTATAGTTACAGTGGATGTTGTGCAGTGTTGCAAATGCGTTTTAACTTTTATCTCATTGTGCATTGGACTTGAAATATTCATATTGATTGAGTAGCCTCCGAATCAACCATGGTATACGTTTCTTCCGGCGTATTATTATTTTTTGCCATGTGTTTTATTTCCGGCTCCGGAACAATTGGACAGGATGGATCTTAAAAATTTCACCACTGATAGACGACGTCGTTATCTATAGTCCATTCGTAAATGTCATGTCCGCATCGTTTGGGGCTCCGGAGGGTGAACTACTGGTCGGATTTATTTTAAGTTTGTTTTTTATTGATCCTTGCCTCAAAATCAAACATGATTTTAGGGGTTCAGCGTTCTCTATGCAAAACTTTCTTCAGCCAATGTTCATTTGGCGGGTCCCCTGCAAAGGCCATATTTTGTTTCTGGATATTTCTCATTCATTTTTAGCTCATGAATAGATGGACACCAAAAAATAACCTGAAAGTTTCATCCAGATTGGTTCAGAAATAAACTGTACAGAGCGGAAAATGTCCGAATTCAATGCACTACGTCAATGTACACAAGTGCACGCAAAAGTAATTATTTCGTTTCCATGGTTTCTAAAATTAAAGTATCCTGTTTGGTTTTGAGGCAAAGATCAATAAAAAAAACTTCATAGAAACCGAAGAGTAGTTCGCCCTCCAGAGCCCCAAACGATGCGGACATAGTATTTAAGAATGGACTATAGCTGTATGCAGAATTATATTTCACTTAAGTTTCGTTGATTCGCTGCATGCCTCGCTCGATAATGACTGACAAGTTCAACGTTGTTACGCTTATCACTGTCAATTATAAGCGGATAATTCCAATCTGACGGCTTTAACTTGAGTCTTAATTCTTACGCTCTGAAAGCGGATATGGGCCTCAGTTTCCAATGCCGTGCATCTGATTGGAGATTTTACGAGCCCATTAGTCATGCTCCTTCGCAGGACCGGAACTCTATTCATCGTTGATGTCGTTCCGTCCCTGCTTGAATTGGCTGCCATTGCCTCCGAATGACCTCGAATTGATCATTTCGATATTACGTGACTTTTCGGGTCACTCAAACGTTTTTAACATGGTTAAAATAATACATTTTAACATATGTCGTGGTATTTAAATGACATATATTCTGTTAATTTATCTCCAAAGTGAATACGAAATTGTGTTTGCGGCCATTTACAAGCCGAGGGCGTGATCGTAATGTACAAAGTACTATGACAAAGATAACACGGAAACTAATACTAGCAGAGAGAATAGGCTTGAACATAATGTCTGCTTTGAAGAATGAACATCAGCGTATTTTGACCTGGGATCAAGTTATTCAAACTTCCCTGACTTAAAGGGGGCCTAAAGGCAGGGGTAGAGGGGCTATATAATTTGGCCATCTTCAGGTGACTAATATACACAGTAAGGGCCCTGGGTATTATCTGATTCAGCACTAAATATATTCCTCGTACAAGCATGAATCATTGTGACGTACTGTGAGATGTGAGAGACCCCTATTGGCGACTTCGTGTAACTTTATCTTGCCTGCCTAGCTGCAGCCTATATTGACCCTTTAAGGAGTTTGTTTTAAAGCTTGCAGCACACTGGACGCCAACTCCGGCGGCAAGGCGCGTTTTTTGCCGCAAGAGTCTTGAACGCCTGAAAAATCCGTAGTGTGCTACGGACGGCGTCAGGCAAACGCCACTTGCCGCCACTTGCCGCCACTTGCCGCCAGATATCTAGCATGTTTGATTTTTGACGCCTGTAGCGGTGTCTGAACGCCAGTGAACGCAAGAAGAATCCAGGTGTGCTACGGATCGCCGCCAGAGTTGGCGTCAACCAGCGTCAATGACGAGGCTTTGGCCAATCAGCTTGCGTCTTGACGTCACATGATATCAAAATGGCAGCCCCCACGATTCTTGGAAGTGGCGGAAAAGACGCTACTGGACGCCAATTCTGAGTAGGTGTGCTATGAGCGCGGTCCACTGCCGCCAACTCTGGCGTCGAGCGGCGTTCAGTCGCGTTCAGTCTGACGCGCCTTGCCGCCGAAGTTGGCGTCCAGTGTGCTGCAAGTACTTGCATTTTGATATCATGTGACGTCAAGACGCAAGCTGATTGGCCAAAGCCTCGCCGTTGACGCTGGTTGACGCCAACTCTGACGGCGATCCGTAGCACACCTGGATTCTTCTTGCGTTCACTGGCGTTCAGACGCCGCTACAGGCGTCAAAAATCAAACATGCTAGATATCTGGCGGCAAGTGGCGGCAAGTGGCGTTTGCCTGACGCCGTCCGTAGCACACTACGGATTTTTCAGGCGTTCAGGACTCTTGCGGCAAAAAACGCGCCTTGCCGCCGGAGTTGGCGTCCAGTGTGCTGCAAGCTTAAGGCAAACACCTTTGAAGTTTTTAAAAGCGGACGTGTTGTTATGGCATTTACTCGGGTTTTTTTTCTATCAACTCATCTTCTGATCAATATTTCAACAAGCCACTAAACACTGGACTCATCAGATGTTTCCAATAATCACCGACAATCTCGACCTTCTTTACACCTATTCACCATGTTCTCTGTCAATTGCATCCGAAGATGAAATCGATTACGGTTCGAATCTCAAATGTTATCTACTTTTGTCTTTTGGGCTTAAAAACTGGAGATGATTCATTTCATTTTCGAGGCAACTGAATTGGTGTTTTAATGACTTGGGATCCCTGATTTGAGAAAATTGATTTTTAAACCGAACATTCGAAATCAGTCTTGATGTTGGTATTTATTTTGCCTTTAAACTCATTTTTTGATGAATGTTAGAACACAACAACTAATTAAACACTACACTCTTAGAAATAATGGTTCATGAAATTTGGAACGTCCTTAAATTATTTGTCGGCCAACACACATATGAGCTTGTCGTCTTTTTTCATCGAAGCCGAAAACCCTTTGAGGTTCATTAGAATCTCAAAACCATTAAGGGTTATTCATTTCGCTGAAAAACCTCTTCGAGGTCCCTACTTGCGTTGGTTGAAAACCCATTAAAAGGTTTTCAAAACCTAAATAAACTTGATTTCTAAGTGTATGGACTCATTCGAGATTTGCTGCAGCTATATCCGATAATCCCCAAATATCACACATCCTACACTTGCCATTTTCGCTGTCAATCAAAGGCAAATATATCACGTCATCATCCAAATCTGACTGTTTTCAACTCTAGACTTAATTTATTTGCAAAACCGGAGATGTACCCCCAATGTCTTCGATTTGCGAAGCAAATTGGAGCTTTATTAGCCCACTTCGCGTCTTAAATTGATCTGGGATAAAGTTTGAAGTGAACGTCCCTGACGTTATCTTTGGGGTTATTCGTTTTGTACGGAAAAACCTTTTAAACACTTAAAAACAGACGTGCTGTATCTTTTTGCTCTCGTCAATAAATACTCCTTCTGATAAATATTAGAACACCATAGTCACATAACGCTGACTCAGTGAACTGATTCAATCAAGATTTGCTAGAGCTGCATCTGTGCCCGATTATCGTTGCGATTAAAAAATCGAGTTGAGAGCTAAGCGTCATCTAGGACATTATTAGCTCTGTAAAAAATAGAGCGATTAGTAGGAGGAAACCGGACGACCCGGAGGAAACCCACCCTGTCGAAGAGTTCGAGTCGCCCTCTCTATCACTTCAGTGACCGGGAATGGAATGGTGACAGGCGCTGATGTTCCCGCAATACTACCTGCAATCTCCACCTTTTTCCCTCCCCACTTAATCAATTAGAGACAAGATTGGATCAATTATTGCATGATTCAAATGTTAGAGATTCAACTTGAGTCTTTTTAGCTGAAAACCGAACATGTGCCATCCGTGTTGTCATGACGATGCAATGCATAAAATTGCAGCATTATGAGCCGACTTATCTCGGAGCATCTCAAGTCGAAAATGAAGCATCTTTCGCGTGTTGCATGTCGATTCATTTGCGAATTCCGTGAGGTGCTTATCTGACAACCGCTTGCATCCGTCAACTAATTCCCCAGTTTATGAAGTAGTATTTTTAAGTTGTCGATTGCGGATCGATCGTTTTGTCAGTTGATCGAAAGGCGTAAGGCACTTTGCCAAATGTCGCATACTCAACGAAGTGAAAAACGTTTGGAGGTTGTTTTTTCCCGATCTGAAAAACCATTTGGGGTGATTCATTTTACTAAATAACCTCTACGGCGTGTCTATTTGTTCATTAAAAAAACATATAAAGTTTTTTTGGAAGCGCAAACACCTTTATTTCTAAGAGTTTATAAGGGCAAGTTTTCCGCGAGTAGTAGCGGGAGAAATTTCCGGGCCGACACTTATGATATGAATACAGAGTTAATATTTACAGGGCATTTCTGGCATGCATTTGTTACCTGAACTCAAAACGGTGTATACCAACAAGGCGTCAACTCATGGATGTCTATCTGGCGCCATCTTTACAGAAACCATGTCATCACCTTCCGCTTGTCCTACCTTGAACTGGAAAACATTGTGACTGCTTTAGGCATGATTTTAACACGATCCATTCTATTCCGTTTCATCAATTCGATGAGGCCGCTAAAACTTCAGAAAACTTAAGTAAAACTGTCAAAATCGTTCATGTATCCTCGATCAGAATCGTTCGTCCCACGTCAGCACCCGCGGCACTCCTCGATTTCTTCCACGAGAGGGATGTGTCCGTCTGTCAAGACCTGTCAGATTTCTCACATGTTTTCATCAGCTCCATATTCAAAACAAATACCTAGATGGAGGACTAATCGTTTGCCGACAGATACCAGACTCCCTGCAGGTTTCATTTGACATGTTTGACGGAATAGCCGCTCTCAAAGTTGCCAATATTTCGTCTGTCCGTCGGCCGCTGCGTGTGGAGGTCCCCTTGTTTTTCAATATGGCGTCCCTTACTTCGACAGGGATCATTTTCGCCTTTTTTAAAATTCATGTCTAGAAAATCGAACAAAGTTGTTTTCTTTTTACTAAAAAGTATTCAAACCGATTACATGTACCTTGACGTTCTACGACGACTTGGTTGATATTTCATCAGAAGAATTTGTTGATTTGGCTATTGGTCGCTAGGGGTCGCGGTCAACAAACGTGGCCTTTAAAGCCGCCTTCATCTTGGTGTTTGTTGGACGTTCACCACCACCGACACCACTACTACCCCTCCTCCTTAATTTGGACAAAGACTACTCGTCCGCGTGTCACTCAGCGTCTCTGCATCGAACTACAAACCAGAGTTCACATGTCCTGGGAAGGTCGCAAGTTACACGCCGGTCATCCACCCAATTCGTTACCGCGCTGAACGTTGGTGACCCTCAAGCTGTAGGGCCAATACTCCAGCCACTAGACCATGAAGGAAATTCTCTATGACCGGTGGATTAAACCGTGTCACGTAACTGGGGGACATACAGTTCATCCTTCATAAAAAAATATCGACTCTGTTCCCGTTCGATGATCCTGCTGCCACACCAACTGCGATGATGGTTTGGGCAAAAGGGTCCGTTCTTGCCAATTTGTGGTATTCACTCAGTGATGTTTTCCTGTGGCTACGTGTGAATCGTGCATTCACAATTAAGCCAAAGCCAATCTCCCAATGAGAAGACTAGCTCCATTTTGCTGCCTCTTATTACCGGAAGAGACCAACCGGAAGATGCCAAATGTACGCTAGCTGAGGTTGATGAAAGAGTTACAAGCGGGAAATATTGTCGGTTGTCCGTGAACTTGTGCCGGGGACGATGGCAACATTTTACCATTGCTAGCTTAGAGTAGCCGGGCTGGTTACTCTAAGATTCGAGACAAGAGCAACTACGCCTCTTTAAGCCAAGTGTGATGTAAATGTACCGCTGTCAACCATTGCTGATTTTCACAGCTTTATCAACAAGCTAAAAATAATACCTTGGCAATCTCATAAGCAAAAAAGTCGATCACCTACATCCTGGCCGCGACAATCCCGGCCCACAGCCGAGGCTTCGTCGCCCCGCTCTGTGAAGTGAATGGGAAATGAAAGGCTTAGTTGATTTGATTTGGGGTAGCTTCGCAGGATCACGAAAGGTTGTAGGGTAAAGTTACTAAGGTTTTCAGTCTCACTTTTCCTTTCGTGTAGTTGCAAATAGACTTGCGGAGTTCTTTCCGCGAGACGATTGCCCGTGTTCTCGTGGCGGATGTTTTCCCACCGAAATAAAATACCCGCGAATATTTGACGAGTGGCCATGTCATGAGAACTCAACCTATACATGCATTGTATCGCTAAATTTAAATTTAAAAACCTTGCATGCTTACAACAGGAAGTTTATGTGGGTAAGTCCTCCTCCTTGTTAAACCTCCACGGCTGCTGCACTTGATAATTTGAGTTTGACTTATGGCCAGTTCGCCAATTTGGCTATTGGCGTGGGTAGCTCCCGCGTGCCTGTGGCGATTGAGGTCTGGATAATTTGTTTTTTCTGGCCAGACGCAGTCATTGGTTTTCGATATTTCAAAGTGGAACATCGTATTACCACCACTAAGAAGACGAGTAACATTTTTTATTACTGTTTAGGTTGTTTTCGCTCAGTTTCCGCAGATTACGCTCTATCGCCGTGACCAAATTCTCCCCATGCATGAACCCAGGTGTAGTGGTATTATTGCCTGGAAATTTTGACCTCGCACTGAGGGCCTTGATGCTTGACATTTAACGACGCATTGTAAATCCAAAGCAGTTAAAAACCTCTCGGCTTAGCTCGTGATCGGAGATGGTTGAATAGGGATGAAGATAGAAGCACCGATGATGGAAATGTCAGTTGGTGCTGAGCAAAAGAAAGATACGTGGAAGACGATCAGCAGGATTCAAACAGTTTTGCACATTGACTGTAGTTGGTTCATGTTAGTTATTCCAAAACACCTGGATTTAGAATGAACTGCAGTTTGAAGTGTAAATGCACTGTGCCTCGTTTTGAATTGAGAGGTCTTGGGAGCCAAAATCGCTTGGTTTGTTGCAAAATATGAAAGCAGTCAAAAAGCATTTGAAAAACATTATTCATTGTTTAATTTCATGTATCTTAGAATAGAAATTGATACCTCACTGCCAGTATTAATATTGTCACACAAAAACCCCAAGTGTGGACGACCTAGAATATTGGCCAAAACCTCGGATCCGCTTTAGTGTCGGCCAACATTGTAGCTTTATCCGAGCGGAGTGCCCCCCCCCCCCCCAAATGACCACTGGGCTTCGCTGAAGAACCTTTTTTTATTTCTGCACTAACAATCTTAAACCCTAAAAGTCCTGTTTGGTTTCGAAGCTCAGATCTTCAACAAAATCCAACCTATAGATCGTGCTCCAGAGCCCCAAAAAATGCGGACAAACCATTCACAAATGGACAATAGTCTGTATTCGTATCAGCCGTTCAATAAAAATTTATCGTGTTTTAATAATCTTTTGTACACTATCCCCAACTCAAACCCTTGCCAAAACTATCGGCAAGCTTCGGAACCCCTTTGAACGAAAAAAGTATGGGATCCGGACAGTGTCAGCAAGTCACTGTCCACTATGGTAGACGACAATAACACATTTGAAAACTCCGGCAGATTCAACAGCGAATCATTCCTGTTCTGTGGCACTCGACAGACGTGGATTTGCTGGTAGACATTTCTAGATGACAACTTGAAGACAGCTGTTAGTAGGTTTAGATTGATGTAGCTGTCTTAAAGAAGTAGAAAGTGCAGTATTTTTGTAGACTTATGCCTAATTCAGGCTACAAATGCCCTTATTTCTACCATATCTGCCCAAGTTGTGAAGATTATTGTGTAACACATACGCCAGAATAGGAAGATATGATAACAAGCATTTGGCTCAAATAAAGTGTTCTATAAAGTGTCTTGAAATACAATAAAAGAAGGCAGGCTGTCCGCTATGGTTACCAGTGTCACTGCCATGACTGTACAAGTGCAACCATAGCGGACAGTCATGGCAGTGCATGGAGTAACCATAGTGGACAGTCTGCCGTCTTATATAGAATTATAAGTCACTTCGGTTGGTGTTATTGTTTGCTAAATGCTCATTCACTAGCGCCCCGTGATGGCTGGCCTTGACCTTTCGGCGTTTGATGTGGGTTTTAAGAAGCGGAAACTGGAAAATAATGACCCAATCTACCCACAGACGATATATCATCGTTTCATTAAAATTGATTAGACAAAACATGACGTCATACTTTGACATTTATGCGAACATTTACAATCAATTAAAATCACTCAACCATTTTAAGGTTTCGCAAAATCAATTTCTTTCTTGAAAACGTTCGTGTTTAGTAAAAATCATGAGAGGAGTTTAGTGTCAAAGTCACACCTGATAAGATCACTTTGTGCTACCTTTTTGTTTGCGAGGTCTGCCTGTGGATATTTTTTTACAGCTCCATCAAAGATGACATTCTGATTGATATCATCTATTATTGTGTAGATAAAGGGAGCGTTTTTATTGTATTTGACTGATGGGTGTCAAGCCCGAGGCACGTGGCAGTGCACTTCTTCTCTTTTTAAGGTCTGAATAAATTCTTCAATCCCTTCTATCCTGTCTTATTTGCACATTGCACCAGTTTATTGTAACTTCAGCTGATATAAAATGTAACTTTTATAAGGCCACAATAAACTTATTTGAATTTGAATTTGTGAAAGTTGAAGTTCATGGGAAGGCAAGAATTGGGGATCTTATGCTGAAATAGACCGACTGTTCCCCTCCCTCGAGAAGAGGGACGGAAATTGAGCACGAAATGGAAGCATTTCATTCGCCAAGATGAAAGTTTACAACATTTACACTATCTATTTTCATGTGAGGCCGGACATCACACATCACAACACGCTCAGTAATAATGCTTTTAGAGCTTTTGAAAAACCTTTCAGGGTTTCCCAGTAGACACAGTTATTCAACCCGTATACATGCTTCCCGATATTGGTGGCTTGCATTGGAACTAACTTTTTCCCCCTTGTCTGTCATTTGAGGCATTCAAGTGTGTTGGTCAACCATGACTATCTCCTTTGTCCCTCCACCATAAGGCCTAGTTTCCCCTTATGACATCACTATTTCGGACACTCAGCGCCCCATTTCTGGAAAGGTGTATAGAGACTTTTTTTTAATAAATGAAAAACCCCAGAAGGTTTTTGAGCTTGTGAAAGATCTTTTAGATGGGTTTTCATTTCCCTAAAAACCTCCATTGGTATCTGTGTTGGCTAAAAAACCCTCAAAGGGGATTCTCGGGAGGTGAACACGCACCTTCTCGATTTGCTGTTTAAAAGTCTGACGCAAATCATCAGCTAGATCTGTCCTGATGAACATGTGGACAATAGGCTCGCAATAGGGTTCCATTCAGAAGATGCATCAATTGCTTTGATGCCGACTGAGGCGTGAGCATGGCATTGAATTGCCCCTCGGAAATTCGCTTTGGAGACTTCTCAAGAGCTCAAAAGCCATTATTTCTAAGATGTCTTGGTGATTTATTATCCAGGGTGAACTAGTTCCGAACAAAGTATCATGGTAGAATTTCTCAAATCTGTTAGAATAGAATAGAATAGAATAAGGTTTATTGCTCAACAAAATTACATTGCGTAGAGCACAAAACTACCTATATACAATAGAAATACGAATATACATGCGAAGGTTTTTTAGCTCACCTCTTAGCAGAGGTGAGCTTATCCCATACCGTGGCGTCCGTCGTCCGTCGTCGTCGTCGTCGTCGTCGTCGTCGTCGTCGTCGTCGTCGTCCGTCGTCGTCCGTCGTCCGTTAGCAGGGCACGTTTCGTAACTGTTAGAGCTATTGAGTTGAAACTTAGTACACATGTACCCTTATGTAATGACACCTTGGAGACCAAGTTTCGGTCCGATTCGTTTCATGGTTTGGCCACCAGGGGGCCAAACGTTAAAAGTGAAAATATGCAATATCTCCCTTAATAGTAGTCGGGAAATTTTGAAAAAAATATGGTAGGTACTTCTAGCAAAGGTGCATCATATATCCTCCGGGTTTTTGATTTGACCTCCTTTTCAAGGTCACAGAGGTCAAAGTTTGCTGATTCACTGAACAGTAGCATGTTTCCTATCTATTTTAGCTAGAAGGTTTTAAACCAGTGTGGACATGTATCTGGGGATTCTCTATTCCACCCCTAAAATTTCGGCCGTTCGGACATCAAATATGGCCGCCAGGCAGCCATCTTGAAAAATAAACACAGTACTATTACTCCGAAACTAATGATCGGATTGCAACCAAATTTGATCTGGATGTATATCTATGTACTCTCTACTAAATCCTTGATTTTTTATCAAATGTGATAGCCAATATGGGTGCCAGGCGGGCATCTTGAAAAATTCTTAGTTTGGCCACCCGGGGGCCAAATTTAATGTCCAACGTTAAAATGTTTGATTGCTCGTTTAATAGTGATCTGATTTTCATAACATTTTTATGGTAGGTACTCCTAGCAAGGATACATTTCATAAATGTGGGTTTTTGATTTGACCTACTTCTCAAGGTCACAGAGGTCAAAGTTTTCCTATGGCACCGCCATTTTACAATGACGGCACGTTTTGTCACTGCTTTAGCTACAGATCCCTAACTTGGTACGAATGTACCCCAACCATGCTAATGCTTCATCCATCTTCCCTTCACAGGAGGTGAGCACAATGGCCCTGGCCATTTCATTAACATCAACAAAAGAATACGAATTTGCTTACAATATGATTAGAGTAGTTGGAGAGACTTTGACAAAAATTTAGTTAGTTTTATTAATGTATTCTTTGGCGAGTTCAAAAGTTTTACATATTTAAATAAATCGGGATATCTGTGAAAGTCGGCTGGAATGTAATTTACTCGAATGTTTGAAAAGAAGGAGCATACGAGGACGTGGTGAAATTCATCTCCAACTACTCCGAGGTTACATTTATTACATGTACGTTCTAGTCGGGGGGTATTATTATATCGGCCTAATTCTATAGGGAGTTTATGGTTGGTACATCTAAATTTACAGAGTTCGACGGGTTGCGTCGACAGGACTCACTTGTTTTGACGCCAACCCGCCGTTATCTTTGGTTCGGGTGTCATCGCAAATGTCATCTGTTTATGGCAATAAGCAACTGTCAGTAATGCATGACTTTATTGCCTTCACTCGGCATCTTCTCCCGGGTGACTGATTGTTCAGCGGTGAAAGATTACTAATACGGCTGTCAAGGTAAACCGTGCATCCCTCCTCTCAGTCAGGTGATCGACACTTTGCTTTTTTCGAGGGCAACGATGCAACACTAATTCACCAATAACTTAAAGGCCAGAAGCCCCACGCTCAGATTTACCCGGGTATGGCAATTATCTCAAGGTGTGACGTAGCACAGCAGGCCAGTCCCACTTGTCCTAGTTCTCTGTGCTATGAATACATTACACCTATTACTCACTGAAATAACCTCAGTGTAGAGATCATGTGACTGACTCATCTGTCAGTTGACTAGCCAAATATGGCAGACTCCTCCCTCATCTGTCCATCAACCTGATGTACTAACGGTCATTACAGATAAAAATGTTTTAATATCTCATCAACTACATGTATACCAAAGGGAGGGCTGTATTTTGACAGACATGCAGATTAGATATTCATGAGTTTGGTAGACAAGTCTGAAGGAACACCTTGGACTGGTGCCAGAGATATCTGTGAGATTGTTGGAGAAAGTGTCGGAGGTTTGAATGCCCCGGTTATTGGTCACGTGCCTGGATGTCAGCCATTAGGAGCTCCTTTTATACCGGCTTCTGGCCTTTGAAGTAAAATTGTCAGGGGCTAACCAAGTTTTCCACACATTTTACACTGATTATAAGTTACTCTCTACTAAGAATAATGAATTCGAGAAATCGACAGTTATTCGACAGAAATTACAGTTACTCTTTAAAACTACGACTCTTACTATCGTCTTTTTCAGGAGGTAAAACCAACCTAGAGCAAACTTTTCCCCACGGAAGAACGTCGACTGTCATTAAACCTACGTAAAACATGCTATTCTAGACAATGGCAAACAACTCCAGATTATTACATTCGAAAATTTATCTAAATGACTTCTCACTGTCGTATTTTGCAGAAGCTTATAAATCAAATGTCGAACGAGCCTCAACCGAAGTACATATAAGTCTAAACATCAACCTCGACTGTCGTCAAACCTGGGACATGGTGTTTTCCCGCCATCAACTCGTCCGAGATGATCAGTTTTTCACCTGATGCGGGGGAGAAGTAATGTTTGTGGAGTTTACTGGTAAGCTTTTGAAATAAGGAATTGATACCGTACTGGAGGTACTGGTTGTCTCACCAAAGCCACAAAAGAGTGGAGCTAAAATGCAAACCAACACCGCGGCAGAGCATTTCATTTTTTCACTGTGAAAAAACTAGTAAACGCAAAACCGTGACATTGCACCAAACATACCCAACAACTGGCTACAAATGTGTGCAAATTTTTTACATGATATATTCAATTTAGCGAAGTTAAATCTTTAATTTAGTGACGGTTTTTTTTGGGCCACCCGATACGTCTTTTCTCTAACACGAATATAAATTGTAGGTATTCAACATAAAAAACATGAACATATCCCATATTGATTGTGTACATTATCACCTGAGGCTATTTGAAATCTTCACCAGTGCATTGCATTATCATTCAATAACAAAGGTTTACTGCGTATTTGGGTCATATCCCGGGAAAACATTCCTTGAACGAGGTTTATATGTCAATTCGTATGATGACACGTTTTCACAATTTCTGCGCATATATCCATAAACCTATCTCATACGCTGTATAGAGTGACGCATTTTAAGACGAAACATTGATGTTCTGGGAGAAGGATTCTAAGGTAAGCTGGTTGAATTTTACTCAACGCTCTACTGAAAAAAAATCGGCAGAAAATGCAAGAAGTGGAATATGCCAATATTCCGCACTTTAGCAGTACACGCAGTTTGTCTTTGATGCAAGGACCCGAACGCGGTTTTTGGCAAACAACGAAGCTATAAGAAAAGCGATATCGGTTCACTGGCCGTTCGTACACGAACGTACTGAAGGCTTAGGAAATATAAATGCAGTTATACACAAGGCTTCAATGCAGTTATCATGTTCAGTTGAGAAAAGCTCTATATTTTTAAAATGCCAGTTTATAGGTCAACACTGCTGCAATCAATGTAATTCCACCAATTCTCTTGCACTGTTGAGTAATTTCTATAATTATTCAATTACTTTTATTACTTACAAATTTCGACTTTTCAACTAACGGCGTATGCCCCTATTGAGAAACGATATTCAGATTAAACCGGTTGACCAGAGATTGCAACTCTGAGGCCATGCAGTCATCCCAAAAACATATTTGGTCACTTTCAAAAAGTGCATGCAGGCCGCTTTGCATGTCGGGTACCAAATATATCAACGGAAACCAAATACGACATTGTGGCAATGGCGGAGACGTCACTCAAAGGCTAGAGTCATATTGGCATCAGATATTAGTATACATGCTTCCCGAAATTGGTGGCTTGCATTTGAACTAACTTTTTCCCCCTTGTCCGTCATTAAAGGCATTCAAGTGTGTTGGTCAACCATGACTATCTCATTTGTCCCTCCACCATAAGGCCTAGTTTCCCCTTATGACATTACTATTTCGGACACTCAGCGCCCCATTTCTGGAAAGGTGTATAGCGACTTATAAAAAAGTTACCACCATGTGCTGCGCCGAAGAAAGCAGTTTGAGGGCATCTACAGTCAACAATAGTTCAGAATCAAAATGACGAGCAATCCCAGCGACTAGGTTTCATATCTTTGATAACATCAATAGTGTTGTGTGAGCCTTTTACACCCATACGATAGTAGTTACAATGCTAGCTTTGGTGCCAGAGGTCGGTGTTGTCCCATCCATGCCAGTATAATCATTGCGACCTCAATTCCATAGCTCTTTTCTTTTCTTAACAGCGGCCCACTCCCCTTTGAGAGAAATGGCCAGCGCTAAAGGAGTAGATGGGCCATACTGGGCCTACTCCCATGAGTCCCCTGGTCGGAGTGATCATGATAAGACAGATGACTCTGGTGATTTCAAAGTAACGACTGCAACTACCACTGCTGATACAGATACGATGCGTCTAGAACCAAGTGCTAACGGCTCAAGAGAATCGTTCACAAAACATATGGAGACCTTGTGGTTTACAGCTGGTGACTGTGATGTTACACTTGTGACGAACACAACTACAGTCAAAGTGCATAAGGCGGTATTGTCGAAGAACAGTGAATACTTCGAAACAATGTTTTCAACGACGTGTTTAGAAACTTCACACAATGTCGTCTCCTTCGAAGACGACCCTTATGTCACGTCCACTGCCTTGGATGCTATTTTAGACCGTATGTATGAACGGCCTTTACAACTATTAAAGAGTAACGTGGGTGATATTTATGAGGCAGCACAGCATTTCGTGATGCCAGGGGTCATTGAAGAATGTGAACAATACATTGATAGGTTCCCCATCAGAAAAGACAATTGCGCTTGGCTGTATGAAACTGCTCAGAAGTTTGGTCGTTTAATGGTAATTAGACGAATTGAGGTATATTTTCGTAACATCGTGGTTGACTTGAACGATGTAGACGTGTTGATTCTGCTTGATTTGGCAGTGGCAATTTCAAACTCGGATGGTGTGATTACAAAATTCCTTGCCTCTATCGCTCGGGAACTGCCAAACCTTACATCCTCTCAGAAACTACTTCAAGCAATGACCGCAGAGATGCTATTGGACATGCTGGAGGCTGATAGGCACGGAATGTTCACAGATATTACCTTGATTGAATTCATCGTAAAGTGGGTAGATACGAATCCCAAGGATAGATTGCCGGCGCTCTCGGGACTGATCACAAAGATAAACTTTCTGTGCTTCGACATGGACAGCCTGAATGAAATTACCACCATGCCATTCATAAAGGAGGACAAAATAGCAAAGATGGAAATTGGGAGGGCTGTGATACGTCTAACTGCTATCGGGCAAAATAGCATTGATGACACATATTTTGTCGCAATGCATGACGAGGACATGAAATTCTATTGCACCACTAAACAGTCCATTGTAACAATACCAGATATTTTTGTACTACCAAGTCGAAAGCAAAGAAAAGATGAGGTCTATTTGAACTGTTTATCCTTAGTATCTGTAGGTGCCGTTTTGTTCATCTTGGGACGACCAGATAGAAATGGCGAATCTCCATGTTACAGCTACAATCCTAGCCGTAATATCTGGAGGGAATTGGCGTCTTTGCGAGGTTCACGAGAGAACTATAAGATGGTCTGCCAGGATGGTGAGGTCTATGCCCTCGGTGGGAAGGAGAACGGTGAAACGACAGATCGTGTGGATATCTACAACTTCGGTGAAGACGAGTGGAAGGAAGGACCTGCACTTCCCTGTCCCATTTCGTCCCCAGAGGCTGCTGTCTTACACGGTAGCATTTATGTGCGTTGCCCAGGCGATCATGACAAAGGAATCGCTACGGTAATCGATGAGTTCAACTGCAGTAGAAAATGGAAGTCTAAGGAATTCCGAGTTGATTTCATCGGCAAAATTGACTCGTTCGATTACTTTAGAAGAAAAAAGAAGTTAAACTTTCTCTCTAGTATGGACAGACTCTACTATATCTACTCAATACCAGCTGGCAAGGTTCTGGTTATGAGTTATGATCTAAACTCGGAGCATCTGAAAAAGTTTACCACACGGACAAGCTTTAATGGTCTCAGCATTGAGTATGCGATGTCACACATGGGTACAATTTACCTTGTAGCAAGTTACATCAAAGGTGGCCGCATTGTATCTTCTCTATTCCGGCTTGATGAACTCGCCAGGGATATTGAGTTGCTGGTATACGACATAGTGATTCCACGTGGGGCCTGTGCTATGATCAGCGTCCCTATCAAGATAAAGATGGATTGCAGTGATGCAAACTACAACATCACTGACATTAGCCGTCGTGGTGACGAATCGGGTGATTTCGGAGGATCGGGTGCAACTGGCATTACCTGCGTTGATACAGAGCCTTGTCAAACTGCTGAACGTGAATCGAAAGACAACTTTTCAAAGCAGGTTCGAGACAAGCGCTTATTGTCCGCCGACACTGAGACGGGCATCTCGAATATGAAAACGATTGCAAAAGCGCATGATAATGAAATTTTGGCTGCGATCAGTGAGTACTTTAACACCATTTACTCAAGACCATGTTCAGATGCATCGGATGGTATCGTCTCCTTTGCAAACAATCCCAATGTTCCATTCGCTGGTTTGGATGATATTTTGGACTATCCAGGATCCTATCAACCTAAACAGAGTAATGTCGCTGAAACTCTGGAGGCGGCGCGACATTTCCATATGACAGAGATTGCAGAAACGTGCGAGAACTTTCTTAACGAGTTGCCTGTAACTACAGATAACTGTGTTTGGTTGTATGAAACCGCTCAGAGATTTGGAATTGAAACACGTACCCTCAAGTTATTCCTCCAGGCTTTTGATGCAAACATGGTCAATCCCGAGAATTATCTACCAATTCTTGGCATTGCAATAGCAAATAATTTGGATGGACTGGTCACGAAAGTGATCACCTTTATTGCTCGGGAACTCTCATCGCTTTCATCCCAAGAACTGTTGGAAATCATGACGGAAGAGATGCTCCTAGAAATGCTAGGAGAAAACAGGCACGGGCTCTTTACAGACATGACCCTTGTCGAATTCATCGTCCAGTGGGTAGGCAAGAGTCCGGAAAACAGGCTGCCAATGCTGCGAAAGTTGATGAAGAAGGTTAACCTTCTCTATTTTGATGTTGACAGTCTTGGTGCAATTGCCAACATGCCATTCATACGAGAGGACAAAAGAGTCAAGAAAGCCATTTCAAGAGCTGTGGAATATTTGTCAGTTGTCCAGCAACACCGATTGGACGATTATATATTTCTGGCGACAATGCCTGACAGCGACATCGTGTTTTACTGTACCACAGATCATAAAGTCACGAAAACCATGTCAGATATTCTCGTCATACCTAGCCGCAAGCGAGAAACACGTGAGGTCAATCTGAGCTGTTCATCCGTGTTATCTCTCGGTGACACTCTGTTCATTTTAGGCCGACCAAATAAAGATGGGGAATCTTCGTGTTACAGCTATAATCCCAGCCACGACGTCTGGAAGGAACTGGCTTCATTGAAAGGAACAAGAGATCGCTATGCGATGGTGTGCCTGGGAAGTGATGTATACGTTATTGGCGGGTTTAAGCGCAGAAAGATTACACGAAGAGTAGATATTTACCACATGAGTAAAGACGAATGGGAGGAAGCAAGCCCTCTCCCTTGTTACCTGAGGTCATTTCGGGCAGCAGTCTTACAGAGTAAAATCTATGTCTACGCCCTCTACAAAAAGAACCGCGATCTCGAAACAGTATTCATTGAGTACGACCTCGACAATGCACGATGGGAGCTGAGGAAACTCGATGGCAATTTATGCTCTGACCTAGGAGTGATTGGCCACATTCTTCCTGGTGTGACTGTTCTCTACCACATCTACAAATTCCCACATGGCAGCCTCCTAGCTGAGCGGTATGATCCCATGTCGGAGCAATGGACGAAATTAGTCATCAGGCAAGGATTCAGTGATTTCAGGATCGAGTCTGGACTAACACACATGGGTAGAATTTACCTGGTGGCAAGTTATACCAAGAGTGAGGCTCCTGGGAGAAAGGTTTATTCCTTATTTTGGTTTAATGAAGCCACATCTGAAATTACGCTTCTGTTAGAGTATCTAAGGATAGGCAGCGGAGTTGGAGCTATGGTACAAGTGCCACGGGTTAAATGGCTTAATTTGCCCTGCTCAAACGCAGACATACACGATATGATGTGATCATACGATAATCGCAAAAATAGTTACTTTAAATGGAACATTTTATTTGTCCCAGTCTCAGTGCGGGAATTCGGACAGTGTCAGCAAATCACTGTCCGCTATGATTACCGAAGCGGCTAGCAGACGACATCAAATGAATTGAAAGCACAGGCAGATTCAACCGCGATTATTTTCTGTTCTTTGCCACTCGATGTGGATTTTCTGGTTGGTATTTCTAGGCGATAGCTCAAACACATCTGTAAAAGATTTATATTGATGATGCTGTCCTAAATAAGCAGTGAAATCAGTGTTTGTATAGCCTACTTCTGCATCTCAACTGGTTCATTTTTCATTGACACCTGAAATACTCTGTTTCCTCATGTATACGTCCGTCTTCCTATACCGCTAATAATGAATGTAAGTTATTTGAAGAGGGATCGTATTTCCACAATACCAAGAAGGGATGTTCTTAGGTTGGATGGTTTTGTATGGGATAATTTGAATAGAGATAATTTTGTGCAAGCCCTTAATGTGCCTTTTCTGCAGGAGGAAATTCAGGGAATTTTGTGTGATTCTATGAATGACAGTAATTTAGCTGTGGAAAAATTAACTACCACTTTACAGGCTGCAGCTAAAATGACTTTAAAAAAGAAGGGAAGAAAGAAAGTGATTAAGAAGGATAAATTAGGGTTTGATAAAGAATGTATCTTCTTGAAGCGTGAGGTTATTTCTTTAGGAAAGGCCCTTGGTAAAGATCCAAGAGATCCTATATTGCGTGGTCGGTTTATGAAGAAGAAGAAAGAGTTTAAGAAAGTGGTGAAAGAGAAAAATAGAAAGGCAAAACATGCCTTAATGGTTAAGTTGACTAGTATTGCTTCATCTGATCCGAAAGGTTATTGGTCTCTTATTCGGAAGTTGAAAAAATGCCGCAAAGAGAATCCCATTGATGATATTTCGTCTTGGTATGATCATTTCAATGGGTTATTGAATAACTTAGCAAAATCTACGAACAAGTCCTTTGATGACAGTTTTTTAAAGAATATGTCATCTAAATTAGATGAGATGATTAGGGAGGATGGGGCACATGAAGTTTGTAAGTTACTGGATGGTGAGATAACACTTGAGGAAGTGACAAGGGTTGTAAAGAAAATGAAAGTCGGTAAAGCGGCTGGTAATGACATGGTTCTGAATGAAATGATAAAATCAAGTCCCCAAGCTATTATTGAGGCTATTACCAAAATTTGTAATCTTGTGTTGAAGAGTGAATCATATCCTAGCTCTTGGGGGACGGGCATTGTTTCCCCAATTCATAAAGGTGGTTCCCTTACTAACGTAGATAATTATAGGGGAGTGACAGTGTCAAGCTGTTTGAGTAAAGTTTTTACAGGGGTTCTAAATGACCGGTTAAATGTGTTCCTCTCAGAAAATCAAATATTATGTGAGAATCAGATTGGTTTTCGTCCCAAGTTTAGAACTGCTGATCACATGTTCGTGTTGTCTTCTATTGTTCAAAGTTTTAAGCGAAAGCATCGTCCTTTATATGCATGTTTTGTAGACTTGTCAAAAGCTTATGATCGGATAAATCATAATTGCTTGTTTTATAAACTTCTAAAAAGTGGAATAAGTGGGAAATTTGTAAGAGTGATTAGGGATATTTATGAGAAATCTGTTTCTTGTGTTAAAGTAGATGACAGACTCTCGGATCTTTTCAAACAGAATATTGGCCTCCGCCAAGGGTGTATTTTGAGTCCATCATTATTCAACGTATTCATTAATGACTTACCAGATTACTTGAATACTCCAGACACGGACCCAGTAATATTTGAAGGAAGAATTGTTTCCAGTTTATTGTTTGCGGATGACCTCTTAATTTTGTCTCAGAGTTCGAAAGGTTTACAAAGAGCTTTAGATAAAGTGTCTGTTTTTTGCAAGCGCTGGCGGTTGGTTGTTAATATATCGAAAACGAAGGCAATATGTTTCAATAAAAGGTTCAAGAAGGGTCTTTCCCTTAGAATTGGTGATGAACAGATTGCGTTTGTTGAATCTGTCAAGTACCTTGGTATTATGTTCTCTTGTAATGGATATTTTAAGAAAGCAGAGCGGACATTAACAATTAAAGCAAAGCAGGCAGTTTATCAGTTGAATAAACATTTTAATATTTACCAGGGTACTCAAGTAAAGACTCTGCTCAGTTTATTCGATTCTCTTATAAAACCACAACTTTTGTATGGTTCTGAGGTATGGGGTGCTTATGTTTTTCGTAAGCCTACAGTTGCTCACATTAGAAAACAGGTATTTTGTGGACGTCTTGATCATGAATTGGTGCATGTGAAATTTTGTAAGTCAATCTTGGGAGTTCGGCGCCAAACGTGTAATGCTGCCGTTCTGGCTGAGGTGGGGCGTCTTCCTTTATCTTATACTATTTTTATATCGGTCTTAAATTTTATAAATCATATTATATCTATGAATAATGAGTTAGCTCAATTAGCTATGAGAGCAGAGTTTAAGAACTTGCAAGTTGGCATCTCCAGTTATTTCGACTTCCCAGCTGTTTTACTGTAGTTGATAGGAATTGACTTGGTAGATTTAGATTTAGATTCTGTAAATAAGTCATTTGTGGGGAAAATAAGGGTGAAGATTAGGGAGTTGTTAGAGCGTGCTTTGATGGATGAACTTAAAAGCAAAAGTAAGCTGCAGTTGTATTCTTCTCTGAAGGTCAACTTTGGAAGAGAACGGTATTTAGACTCATTGGTTAACACTCTGTTTAGAAGAGCTATTTCTAAGGTCCGTCTTTCTGATCATGATTTTGATATTGAGTCTGGGAGAAGAAAAAATATCCCGAGGGAAAGAAGGCTATGTTCTTTGTGTAACTCAGGTGAGATCGGGTCTGAGTATCATGTCATTATGGAATGTGTTCAGCCTGATCTGAAGGCAATACGTTTTCAAGCCCTAGAAGAATTAAATTTAATTAATGGTATATTTCGGGAGTTTGCGAGTCAACAGATTTTTAACTATTGTTTACTGGGGAATGATACAAATATTTGTCATATCGTGGGTGCCTTTTTATGGAAAATTTTGAAATTGATAAAATAACTTGGTTATTTTGTTTAATGATGTCATGATTTTGTCTAGTTGTTTTATGTCTTATTAGTTCTTTAGTGGTTAGCTTTGTGTAAGAATGTATACATCATGTATTATACTTTATATGTCATATACCTATGTAAATAACCTTTTATATGGTGACAATAAAGTTTATTTGAAGTTTGAAGTTTAATACAAAACACATGTAAGTGTCCATACATTGGGTGGGGAATGCAATAGGGTTGATGAATGGGAATTGTCCATTTGCTCTGCCTCGGTCACACCATGAATGAAGCCCAAACACTGCAACCCATTCAATCATTTAAAATCCCATCGACCAATGGTAGTGGACTGCAAGTAGTGGTTGTCTCTGGTCATATGTCTGCGCCACGATCTGAGCCAATCAGTCCAATCCACAGGGCCTAACCTTTGTATTAGGTATGCAAGCTATTCATCCCTTCGGGCCTCTTAAATATGGCGCCCAAAGACGTATACGTGAGGAAACAGAGTACATTTATTTATGTTAAAATACAATGATGCAGGAAACAAATTGCCAATCTTACATATGAAATTGAAAGGACGGTATTGGTAATAAGTGCAAGGATATCTTTGCATCTGGGTCAGGTTGCTCAAAACAAGTTATGTCGATAACTTTGCGTTAACTCATGCAGTTAGCACGGTGGCTAAAGGTATCGGTTTGCCTGAGAAATATACGCGGCTACCTGGAAAGGAAATGACGACTTAGTTCATTTTGAGGGGCGTATTCTTATTCGATTGTACCCCTCCAACACTGTAATGGAGGGGCCTTGTTTCTATTGTGTTGTAAAAGGTAAACCAATACCTTAACCCACGGAGGTTAAGCCCATTACACTTAACAACAAGTGAAAGTTGCACAAGGACTAACTCTTTTGAAGAATCAGTTCATGTTCACTTTATTCATAACTGACCTTGGTGTCAGTGAGGAACTTATGTGGCTAAAACCTTTCGGGACCATCCAGTTTATTTCATGTAAATCGTTTTTACATACATACTTTGTACGAGGTGTATGCGGTCAAGCAATAAAAGGAGCTACGTAGTAACATTTTTTTCTTTTCCTGAATGATCACCAGGAACGGTTGCACCAGGAACGGGCCTGTCAACCTGGGGGCCACCTGTATCGGTAAGAGAAGCAACTTACGACCCACCCCCCTCCCCCATGTCTCTGCATCTCAGAACACAACTGACAGCCAGAGCAATGGGTCACTCCTGCTTTGGCGGTGATTTAGCAAATTGCCCTCCGCGGAATGCGCATTACTGCCATGTTCTTACTGATACTCGGTATATTATTCTTCACTACCTCCATCCTCCCTGCAGCTTCATCGAACCGAAACAAAGCAGCAGTGCTGCCTGTTCTGCTGCATGCATTGCGCGTGTTGCGCTTGTAGTTTCCTGCGATGTGTATCTTCCCCATGTGTTCCGAACCCGCTACCATTCTAAAGTCTTCAAATGCGTGATCGAAAAGTACCGTCGAACTTGTCCAGCTGTTTGGAAAGGGATCGTACCGCTCAATGTCAAAGGAAAGTGGCGTTATGCTTGTAGCAGAAGTCGGGGAAACGTTGGGTGAACTTTTCGGGGAGCCATTGGGCGAATCTACGAATCGGTACAGGTATTCGCCACACTGGAGCAATATACCAATATCCAGACCGTTGAAGCTACTATTTCCTTTCGATTCCCAACTCTTACTGTCCAGATTGTATCGGAGGAATGCACTTGAACCCCCAAGGTATATCCCATAGACATAGATACTGCCGCTCAAAACTGCTGCCCTTATGGAGTTGAAAGCACGAGGGAGGGGGGTTCCACTTCGCCATTGACCTGCTTTGAAGTTGTAAATGTCAACTTTGCAGCTGTCCGTTGTTCTTCCGTGCGTGTTGCCCTCCTTTCCACCGATCGCGTAAACCTCTCCTCGCAAACACACCATTTTAAACAAGGATCTTTGACCAGGTAAAGCTGACAATTCCTTCGCAACATTAAGCCTAGCGTCGTAGATAAAGCATGGGGATTTTCCCAGGGCATCAGATCTTAAGCAGAGGAACAGTAGGTTGCCAACAACTACGAAGGTCGCGACACGTTTTCCCTGTGTTTTGACAACTATATCCAAAGTAGTTTGGGTAAAACCCGCTTGACCTGTTATGCAGTCAAACTTCATATCTTTGCCGGCCATTGTGACCAAATACGAATCGCAATCCTCAGTGCTAACTCCAGTCATGGCGGTCAGTTGGCTCTTCGCTTCTGAAATCAATCTCCTCGTTTCTTCTTCTTCTCTTATGAATGGCATCTCAGTGATAGCATCCAGCGTTTCTACATCGAAGCAGAGAAGATTGACCTCTTCCATCAGGTTTGAGAGCTGCGGTTGTCTGTCTTCAGGCCTCCTTTCTATCCAGTTTGTAACGAACAAAATCAGAGTCCTGTCATTGAAAATCTCGTGCCTACATTCCTTCAATAAGTAGCGTAGTGTCTCGGTGTCCATCAAGTCTAGTAATTCCTCTTGACGTGTGAGGTTTGGTAGTTCACTCGCAATGAAGCGAACAACTTTCGTGAGTATTTCCTCTTTGTTTAGCTGCAATGCAAATTTAAACATGCCTAAATAATTACTAATGTTCGTCTCGGCATTTTCAATAATACGTTCACATTGATCCTCGCAGCGCTCAGTGTCAAGGTCAAAATCTCTAGCAGCTTCAAGCAGCCAAGAAAGGTTATCTAAATTCAATTCTTCAATCATAAAAAATTCGCAAGATTTGGTCATATCAGGAATTAACAGATGACGCGCAACCTCAAGTATTTCACGCAGTCTCCTGGTGCAAACCTGAAAAGACCCCAAGTACACGAATTCTAACACTGCTGATAATCCATCCGACGTAATCGAAGGGTTCTCCTTAAATGACACGACACTGCTTTGAGCTTCCACAGACGTTGTTGAGAACATAGCCTTGAAATAATCACTAGCTGCTGCAAGAACGACTTTGTGTGCTTTGAAAGTGCCTGTCCTTGTTTCGAGAGTGACGTCACAGTAATCGGACGACAGGAAAAGTTGGTAGAGACGCTTCCCGAGACTTTTTCTGAAACCGCGTTTGTAGATTCGTCCGTCTTTTACGTAGTATTCGCTTGAATCATCAGAAGAGCCGTCGTCAGAATTTGTTATATACGGTGCATCCATCTTCCTGACACAGCGGCGGTGTTGGTGTCCACAATTCATCTTGAGGACTTTGATCAAGGGGACACCAACAGAAGGTTGAGAGCGGCTGCTAGGCTGTGCAGAGAAAACATAAGGAGATTATTCTTAAGTGATTAATCCTCCATGCATTCGGTTGGGAAGGGAGACCAAAAAGAGTCTAGGTTTAAGGGGGGTTTCCATCACAGACATAATTATACTATCCCATTTTCCGAACGATCCCCAGGAATCCACGCCGGGATCCACGCTCAGGTCATTCATAAGTCACAATGCCGTGAATCCCACCAGCAGTTCAGCGATCAAGCTTTTTCCTATACCCCCTTGAAAGGTGGTGGGGGAGGGGGGGGGGGATTCTAACCCTAAAACGAATGTCTATGTCGTTCTGCATTCAAAGGGTGTCGAACCACGCCGGTAGCCAGGGTGGAATGGGGTAGGAGGCCTGCGATGGAAGGGGTGATAGG